>NC_085997.1:4767500-4880000 GCF_030014385.1 Trichomycterus rosablanca
TGCTCAGGGGCCCAACAGTGGCTGCATGATAGCCCCACTGTCTACCGACCAGGGTACTTTATATATATATTTATTTGTATATCTCCACTTACCATATAGAAGCACTTTAGTTCTACAATTACTGACTGTAGTTCATCTGTAGTCCATCCATTCTCTACATACTTTTTTAGCCCCCTTTCATCCTGTTCTTCAATGGTCAGGACCACCACAGAGTAGGTATTATTAGGTGGTGGATCATTCTCAGCACTGCAGTGACACTGACATGGTGGTGGTGTGTTAGTGTGTGTTGTGCAGGTATGAGTGGATCAGACACAGCAGCGCTGCTGGAGCTTTTAAATACCGTGTCCACTCACTGTCCACTCTATTAGACACTCCTACCTAGCTGGTCCACCGTGTAGATGTAAAGTCAGAGACGATCGCTCATCTGTTGCTGCTGTTCGAGTTGGTCATCTTCTAGACCTTCATCAGTGGTCACAGGACGCTGCCCAGGTTGGTGGACTATTCTCAGTCTAGTAGTGACAGTGAGGTGTTTAAAAACTCCATCAGCGCTGCTGTGTTTTATCCACTCATACCAGCACAACACACACTAACACACCACCACCATGTCAGTGTCACTGCAGTGCTGAGAATGATCCACCACCTAAATAATACCTGCTCTGTAGTGGTCCTGTGGGGGTCCTGACCATTGAAGAACAGCATGAAAGGGGGCTAACAAAGCATGCAGAGAAACAGACGGACTACAGTCAGTAATTGTAGAACTACTACTACTACTATAGAAGTGCTTCTTTATGGTAAGTGGAGCTGATGAAACAGACAGTGAGTGTAGAAAACAGGTTTTACAACAAAAGTGTACAAATGCTAGCTAACAAGTATTACTTTTTTTAGACTGTATACAATGACTGATGATGCTTCCATCAAGTTGCGCAACCCAAAGCGTACAAGTCCAAAAGTTTTCAAATTCTTACGTCCAGAACCGCTCCGCTTTCGGCTTTTCACGCCGCGTCTAAACATCATGTAGTCGTGACTTTAATATGTCAGCGGGATATGAAGTGCGTGCGCGGCCTGCCAGTACAAACACAGAGCCGTTGTGTTAAATCTCGGCCGTCTTTACACGACGCTGCTCACCAGAGAGCGTGTGTGATTTATCTCCGGGCTGTTCGGCGGATTTAATTCCTGCACTTTTATACTCGATCCAGACCGTACAGAACAATAATAAATAGCATTCCCAAAAATTTCGGGCTGATAGGCTGTGAACTCGGCTGTGCCAATTTTCAGGTCTGAAGTAAATCTGTTTACGTTCTTGGTCGTCTTTTTTTGAATTCAGTAAGAGCTGAATTTGATATTAACATAAAGCAGTGACCCGACAGGGCGAGACCTTGAACTGCGTAGGAAAACAACGAGTGTTTTAATATGCTTTTGACTTATGAGCATCAATTCCAAAATCAGTTGCGGTGTTACTCATTTTAATAGAAAACAGGACTGCAAGAAGGCACTTACACTCTTTGATCATGCACTCATACCAAATGTGGTATGGATGGATAGATGGATGGATGGATGGATGGATGGATACAGACAGACAGACAGACAGACACATAGGTTGAGTTAAAAAGATAGACAGACAGACAGGCAGGCAGCATAGAGATAGATAGATAGATAGATAGATAGATAGATAGATAGATAGATAGATAGATAGATAGATAGATAGATAGATAGATAGATAGATAGATAGATAGATAGACAGACAAATAGGTTGAGTTAAAAAGATAGACAGACAGACAGGCAGGCAGCATAGATAGACAGACAGATGATAGATGGATGGATGGACAGATAGACAGACTAATAGATAGATAGATAGATAGATAGATAGATAGATAGATAGATAGATAGATAGATAGATAGATAGATAGATAGATAGATGATAGATAGATAGATAGATAGATAGATAGATAGATAGATAGATAGATAGATAGATAGATAGATAGATAGATAGATAGTTATGGCAGCCTAGTGGTTAAGGTACTGGTGATTACATACTGATTACAGCTTTGACTAATAATAACAGTTAATGGAATACAGAATTTAAATATTAGCTGATTGTCTGAGTGTCCTACCGCCTGCAATGCCCACCGTGAGTAAGTGTGCCTCGGGCATGCCCTCAGTAGGAGAAAACTCGAAGGAAATGATCAATCACCGGGCATAAACTGTAAACAAGCCAATGACACGTGGCAATATAAAATGGAAAATTTAAATAAACAAGAGCGATCCTGTTTAGAGGCACGAGCGTTACACTAGCTCTGCAGCAAGGCATCCGAGTAATCATTAAGAGCCATAACTTAGCGCCAGATGACTTTAAATAAACAGTGTACTCTCGCAGGCGTATACACTCGGCCCGAATTTACTTTACCCACGTTACTGAGAAACTGGAGGGTAAAGGATGTGGACCAGCCTGGAACGGTTGCCATCTCAGCGTCGAAAAAATCCTCCAACGCCGCAGTGTGGAGTCGTGTAGCACCGAAACAGTTTGTCCCCCCCCATCCCACCTACCTTTCTGAAGACGTATATACACTAATCAGCCATAACATTAAAACCACCTCCTTGTTTCTACACTCACTGTCCATTTTATCAGCTCCACTTACCATATAGAAGCACTTTGTAGTTCTACAATTACTGACTGTAGTCCATATGTTTCTCTGCATGCTTTGTTAGCCCCCTTTCATGCTGTTCTTC
Source organism: Trichomycterus rosablanca (assembly GCF_030014385.1). Classification (NCBI taxonomy): domain Eukaryota; kingdom Metazoa; phylum Chordata; class Actinopteri; order Siluriformes; family Trichomycteridae; genus Trichomycterus; species Trichomycterus rosablanca. The sequence continues at coordinate 4,770,228 of NC_085997.1, forward strand.
AATGGTCAGGACCCCCACAGGAACACTACAGAGCAGGTATTATTTAGGTGGTGGATCATTCTCAGCACTGCACTGACACTGACATGGTGGTGGTGTGTTAGTGTGTGTTGTGCTGGAGATTTTAAATACTGTGTCCACTCACTGTCCACTCAATTAGACACTCCTACCTAGTCGGTCCACCGTGTAGATGTAAAGTCAGAGACGATCGCTCATCTATTGCTGCTGTTTGAGTCGGTCATCTTCTAGACCTTCATCAGTGATCACAGGACGCTGCCCACAGGGTGCTGTTGGCTGGATGTTTTGGGGTGGTGGACTATTCTCAGTCCAGAAGGGACAGTGAGGTGTTTAAAAACTCCAGCAGCGCTGCTGTGTCTGATCCACTCATACCAGCACAACACACACTAACACACCACCACCATGTCAGTGTCAGTGCAGTGCTGAGAATGATCCACCACCTAAATAATACCTGCTCTGTGGTGGTCCTGTGAGAGCCCTGACCATTGAAGAGAAGGGTGAAAGCAGGTTAAAAAAGCATGTAGAGAAACAGATGGACTACAGTCAGTAATTGTAGAACTACAAAGTGCTTCTATATGGTAAGTGGAGCTGATAAAATGGACAATGTGTGTAGAAACAAGGAGGTGGTTTTAATGTTATGGCTGATCAGTATATATATATATATATACAGTGTATCACAAAAGTGAGTACACCCCTCACATTTCTGCAAATATTTCATTATATCTTTTCATGGGACAACACTATAGACATGAAACTTGGATATAACTTAGAGTAGTCAGTGTACAGCTTGTATAGCAGTGTAGATTTACTGTCTTCTGAAAATAACTCAACACACAGCCATTAATGTCTAAATAGCTGGCAACATAAGTGAGTACACCCCACAGTGAACATGTCCAAATTGTGCCCAAATGTGTCGTTGTCCCTCCCTGGTGTCATGTGTCAAGGTCCCAGGTGTAAATGGGGAGCAGGGCTGTTAAATTTGGTGTTTTTGGTACAATTTTCTCATACTGGCCACTGGATATTCAACATGGCACCTCATGGCAAAGAACTCTCTGAGGATGTGAGAAATAGAATTGTTGCTCTCCACAAAGATGGCCTAGGCTATAAGAAGATTGCTAACACCCTGAAACTGAGCTACAGCATGGTGGCCAAGGTCATACAGCGGTTTTCCAGGACAGGTTCCACTCGGAACAGGCTTCGCCAGGGTCGACCAAAGAAGTTGAGTCCACGTGTTCGGCGTCATATCCAGAGGTTGGCTTTAAAAAATATACACATGAGTGCTGCCAGCATTGCTGCAGAGGTTGAAGACGTGGGAGGTCAGCCTGTCAGTGCTCAGACCATACGCCGCACACTGCATCAACTCGGTCTGCATGGTCGTCATCCCAGAAGGAAGCTGACGCACAAGAAAGCCCGCAAACAGTTTGCTGAAGACAAGCAGTCCAAGAACATGGATTACTGGAATGCCCTGTGGTCTGACGAGACCAAGATAAACTTGTTTGGCTCAGATGGTGTCCAGCATGTGTGGCGGCGCCCTGGTGAGAAGTACCAAGACAACTGTATCTTGCCTACAGTCAAGCATGGTGGTGGTAGCATCATGGTCTTGGGCTGCATGAGTGTTGCTGGCACTGGGGAGCTGCAGTTCATTGAGGGAAACATGAATTCCAACATGTACTGTGACATTCTGAAACAGAGCATGATCCCCTTCCTTCGAAAACTGGGCCTCATGGCAGTTTTCCAACAGGATAACGACCCCAAACACAACCTCCAAGATGACAACTGCCTTGCTGAGGAAGCTGAAGGTAAAGGTGATGGACTAAACCCAATTGAGCACCTGTGGCGCATCCTCAAGTGGAAGGTGGAGGAGTTCAAGGTGTCTAACATCCACCAGCTCCGTGATGTCATCATGGAGGAGTGGAAGAGGATTCCAGTAGCAACCTGTGCAGCTCTGGTGAATTCCATGCCCAGGAGGGTTAAGGCAGTGCTGGATAATAATGGTGACAAAATATTGACACATTTGGGCACAATTTGGACATGTTCACTGTGGGGTGTACTCACTTACGTTGCCAGCCATTTAGACATTAATGGCTGTGTGTTGAGTTATTTTCAGAAGACAGTAAATCTACACTGCTATACAAGCTGTACACTGACTACTCTAAGTTATATCCAAGTTTTATTTCTATAGTGTTGTCCCATGAAAAGATATAATAAAATATTTGCAGAAATGTGAGGGGTGTACTCACTTTTGTGATACACTGTATATATATATATATATATATATATATATATATATATATATACTGTATATATATATATATAAGGCATAACATTATGACCACCTTCCTAATATTTTGTTGGTCCCCCTTTTGCTGCCAAAACAGCCCTGACCCATCGAGGCATGGACTCCACCAGACCCCCGAAGGTGTGCTGTGGTATCTGGCACCAAGATGTCAGCAGCAGATCCGTTAACTCCTGTAAGTCGTGAGGTGGCGCCTCCATGGATCGGACTTGTTTGTCCAGCACGTCCCACAGATGCTCGATTGGATTGAGATCTGGGGAATCTGAAGGCCAAGTCAACACCTCAAACCCGTTGTTGTGCTCCTCAAACCGTTCCTGAAGCATTTCTGGAAGTACACGGCCTGCAGCAATGCTTAGGTAGGTGGTACGTGTCAAAGTAACACCCACATGGATGGCAGGACCCAAGGTTTCCCAGCAGAACGTTGCCCAAAGCATCACACTGCCTCCGCTGGCTTCTGTTCTGACCCTTTCGTCTGACCTAGCCATCACAATTTGACCCTCGTCACACTTACAGGTGCCGTGATGAAGAGATAATCAGTGTTATTCACTTCACCTGTATATAATATACATGTAAAACTATGAATACATAAGGTAATGTGACTGAGTTCTGGGTGCCTTGAATGACCCCTTTATTTTTGGGCTTTTCTCACATTTTAGGAGCTACAATGTACCTAAATGTTCAAGATCTGTAAACAGTTCGAAACAAGGAGGCCGTTTTTCATGCTCGACTTTGTGTACTTGTTCCATTCCATAATGCTTAGCCTCAGATAAAAATACCTACTTTCCTTTTAAGTACAGTTTTAATGAATCATTTTGCTAAATCGAATATTTGAATAATCACGGCTAGCCTCGCACACAACACCGGTCAAACCCTGCCATCATACACATCGCCGTTCCGTCTCTCACTAAGCCTCTCGCCCGCCGAGCCCTCAGCCAAGCCTTCCTTTTGTTATTGATCTGGGATCGGTTAGGAAACCCGAAACTGGGATCGATCCAGGAACATTCTTTGCTCTGACCTGAAATTCCTCGCTTTAATCGGCTCCTGATCGGGTCTGATTGCGTTCACAGTTAGATAGAGTTCAGGGAGTGAAAACATCGAGCGTATTGCTATGAGCGTTCGCTAATTCAGGCATCGGTTACTCTCATTTATCACAGGTGAGGTGTCGGGGCGAGTTGAAACTCAATAGGCCCTCGTGTCTGGGGTGGACTAAGATGAAATTTTATATTCCTTAAGGTCCTAGACGTCATCGCTGTGTTTTTGCATTATCGCATTGTTACTTATAAGCATAATAAGCATGTTGCCATGTTTAATATTTTCACACTTCTGTCTTTGTTACTGTAATATCTAAAATTAATGATTTATTACGGTGTTAAATGAGCAAGAAGGTCGTGCATTCGTTCATTGTCTGTTTTACCACCGCTTTATCCTATTCAGGGTAGTACAGGGGTTGCCAGTGCACCACAAAGCCCTCACACCATACTTGTGACACACACACATTCTAAACTTGGGCAACTTTAAATAGTTCCAATTAACCTGATGCATGTCTTTGGACTTGTGAAAGGAAACCGGAGCACCTGAAGGAAACCCACATCTATCTATCTATCTATCTATCTATCTATCTATCTATCTATCTATCTATCTATCTATCTATCTATCTATCTATCTATCTATCTATCTATTCTACATGTCTGTCTACATATATATATATATACAGTGTATCACAAAAGTGAGTACACCCCTCACATTTCTGCAGATATTTAAGTATATCTTTTCATGGGACAACACTATAGAAATAAAACTTGGATATAACTTAGAGTAGTCAGTGTACAACTTGTATAGCAGTGTAGATTTACTGTCTTCTGAAAATAACTCAACACACAGCCATTAATGTCTAAATAGCTGGCAACATAAGTGAGTACACCCCACGGTGAACATGTCCAAATTGTGCCCAAAGTGTCAATATTTTGTGTGACCACCATTATTATCCAGCACTGCCTTAACCCTCCTGGGCATGGAATTCACCAGAGCTGCACAGGTTGCTACTGGAATCCTCTTCCACTCCTCCATGATGACATCACGGAGCTGGTGGATGTTAGACACCTTGAACTCCTCCACCTTCCACTTGAGGATGCGCCACAGGTGCTCAATTGGGTTTAGTCCATCACCTTTACCTTCAGCTTCCTCAGCAAGGCAGTTGTAATCTTGGAGGTTGTGTTTGGGGTCGTTATCCTGTTGGAAAACTGCCATGAGGCCCAGTTTTCGAAGGGAGGGGATCATGCTCTGTTTCAGAATGTCACAGTACATGTTGGAATTCATGTTTCCCTCAATGAACTGCAGCTCCCCAGTGCCAGCAACACTCATGCAGCCCAAGACCATGATGCTACCACCACCATGCTTGACTGTAGGCAAGATACAGTTGTCTTGGTACTTCTCACCAGGGCGCCGCCACACATGCTGGACACCATCTGAGCCAAACAAGTTTATCTTGGTCTCGTCAGACCACAGGGCATTCCAGTAATCCATGTTCTTGGACTGCTTGTTTTCAGCAAACTGTTTGCTGGCTTTCTTGTGCGTCAGCTTCCTTCTGGGATGACGACCATGCAGACCGAGTTGATGCAGTGTGCGGCGTATGGTCTGAGCACTGACAGGCTGACCTCCCACATCTTCAACCTCTGCAGCAATGCTGGCAGCACTCATGTGTCTATTTTTTAAAGCCAACCTCTGGATATGACGCCGACCACGTGGACTCAACTTCTTTGGTCGACCCTGGCGAAGCCTGTTCTGAGTGGAACCTGTCCTGGAAAACCGCTGTATGACCTTGGCCACCATGCTGTAGCTCAGGGTGTTAGCAATCTTCTTATAGCCCAGGCCATCTTTGTGGAGAGCAACAATTCTATTTCTCACATCCTCAGAGAGTTCTTTGCCATGAGTTGCCATGTTGAATATCCAGCGGCCAGTATGAGAGAATTGTACCCAAAACACCAAATTTAACAGCCCTGCTCCCCATTTACACCTGGGACCTTGACACATGACACCAGGGAAGGACAACGACACATTTGGGCACAATTTGGACATGTTCACTGTGGGGTGTACTCACTTATGTTGCCAGCTATTTAGACATTAATGGCTGTGTGTTGAGTTATTTTCAGAAGACAGTAAATCTACACTGCTATACAAGCTGTACACTGACTACTCTAAGTTATATCCAAGTTTCATGTCTATAGTGTTGTCCCATGAAAAGATATAATGAAATATTTGCAGAAATGTGAGGGGTGTACTCACTTTTGTGATACACTGTATATATATATATATATATATATATATATATATATATATATATATGTATATATGTATATATATATGTCTATCTATCTATCTGTCTATCTACGAGCGCACTAGAAGGTTTGCTAATTCAGGCATCGGTTACTCTCATTTATCACAGGTGAGGTATCGGGGCGAGCTGAAACTCTATAAGCCCTCGTGTCTGGGGTGGACTAGGATGAAATTCTATATTCCTTAAGGTCCTAGACATCATCGCTGTGTTTTTCCATCCATGTTCATCAGGACACGTCGCATTGTTTTGTGTCATTTATTCATAAGCATGAATAACCACGTTGCCATGTTGAATTTTTTTACACTTCTGTCTCTGTTACTGTAATATCTGAAATGAATGATTTATGATGTTGTTCAATTATTCCGATGCAAGAAGGTCGTGCATTCGTTCATTGTCTGTTTTACCACCGCGTTATCCTATTCGGGGTCACGCAGCGGTTGCCAGTCCAACACAAAGCCCTCACACCATACCTGTGTTTGTTTGTTTGTTTATTAGGATTTTAACGTCATGTTTTACACCCTTCGGTTACATCCATGACAGAAACGGTAGTTACTCGTTACACAAGGTTCATCAGTTCATAAGGTTATATCGAACACAGTCATGGACAATTCAGTGTCTCCAATTCACCTCACTTGCACGTCTTTGGACTGTGGGAGGAAACCGGAGCATCCGGAATAACAAACCCACGCAGACACGGGGAGAACATGCAAACTCCACACGGAAAGGACCCGGAAAGTATACATGTAAAGCCATGCATATTTATTACTATAACACATAAAAACCGAAAGAACAAAAGAAACTGGGGTTGAACACTATAATATATATATATAAAGAACAAAAGAAACTGGGGTTGAACACTATAATAAATATATATATATATATATATATATATATATATATATACAGTATATTATAGTGTTCAACCCCAGTTTCTTTTGTTCTTTCTGTTTCTATGTGTTATAGTAATAAATATGCATGGCTTTACATGTATACTTTCCGGGTCCTTTCCGTGTGGAGTTTGCATGCTCTCCCCGTGTCTGCGTGGGTTTTTTATTCCGGGTGCTCCGGTTTCCTCCCACAGTCCAAAGACGTGCAAGTGAGGTGAATTGGAGACACTGATCAGCCATAACATTAAAACCACCTCCTTGTTTCTACACTGAATACAGAGTAGGTATTATTTAGGTGGTGGATCATTCTTAGCACTGCAGTGACACTGACACGGTGGTGGTGTGTTAGTGTGTGTTGTGCTGGTATGAGTGGATCAGACACAGCAGCGCTGCTGGAGTTTTTAAATACCGTGTCCACTCACTGTCCACTCTATTAGACACTCCTACCTAGGTGGTCCACCTTGTAGATGTAATGTCAGAGACGATCGCTCATCTATTGCTGCTGTTTGAGTCGGTCATCTTCTAGACCTTCATCAGTGGTCACAGGACGCTGCCCACGGGGCGCTGTTGGCTGGATGTTTTTGGTTGGTGGACTATTCTCAGTCCAGCAGGGACAGTGAGGTGTTTAAAAACACACACTAACACACCACCACCATGTCATTGTCACTGCAGTGCTGAGAATGATCCACCATTCAAATAATACCTGCTCTGTAGTGGTCCTGTGGGGGTCCTGACCATTGAAGAACAGCATGAAAGAGGGCTAACAAAGCATGCAGACAAACAGATGGACTACAGACAGTAATTGTAGGACTACAAAGTGCTTCTATATGGTAAGTAGAGCTGATAAAATGGACAGTGTGTGTAGAAACAAGGATGTGGTTTTAATGTTATGTTAAAATCCTAATTATTTAAAGGCTCTAATGTGAGAATCTGCAAGTACTTCCACTGGAATAAAGAATGTGTAAAGCAAATCTGTTATTCATGTCACTTTGAGGGTCCCTAGACAGCTATTTCTAACTCAATATCCTGTTTCAGAGTAACCCCCCGCTCCAGCGTGTTGGTCTTGGCCATTTCCCAAAGTGTTAAAGTATGAAAATTGTCCAGTCATGGCCCAAAACATCACACGTGTTCAAAAAAAAAGCCAGTCGAGATAGCTCTCCAGGACGCTTGCAAATATTTGCCATGCTACATATTCCGCCGGCGTGTGCAGCATTGCTAGGGTGCAGATAAACAGCCTTGACTTCCTGCGGGCGTTTTATCAGGCGTTCATGTGCCCGACGTCGACGAGTCGATCCCCCGCGGAGGACGGCTGGGCCAAAAATAGCCCTGACACGTCGTGGTGTGGACGGGGAAACAAAAGCCATGACTTACAGGCTTCCAGATGGAAGGCTGACGTCACGCATAACGGCTCAACCCAAACAATGCCAAGTGTTCCTGCGTTTCTGGTCAGCCGTAGCAAAGCACTGTGGGTTTCAGCGTACACAGAATTCATTTAATGGTCCTGTTCCTTATAAAAGAGTCACAGATTTGACGATAATAGTAATAATCTTGAATTGCATACAGAATACTTTCCATGACTCAATGCGTGATTTGACTCCACGGTCCTTTATCACGGCAGTGAAAAAATACGCTTCTCTCATTGGCTGGCCAGTGTGTATTAATTCAACCATAACATTAAAACCACCTCCTTGTTTTTACACTCACTGTCCATTTTATCAGCTCCACTTACCATATCGAAGCACTTTGTAGTTCTACAATTACTGACTGTAGTCCATCTGTTTCTCCGCATGCTTTGTTAACCCCCACAGGACCACCACATAGCAGGTATTATTTAGGTAGTGGTTCATTCTCAGCACTGCACTGACAATGACATGGTGGTGGTGTGTTAGTGAGTGTCCACTCACTGTCCACTCTATTAGACACTCCTACTTGGTCCACCTTGTAGATGTAAAGTCAGACACGATCGCTCATCTATTGCTGCTGTTTGAGTTGGTCATCTTCTAGACCGTCATCAGTGGTCACAGAACGCTGCCCACAGGGCGCTGTTTGCTGGTTGGTGGACTATTCTTATTCCAGCAGTGACAGTGAGGTGTTTAAAACTGCAGCAGCACTGCTGTGTCTGATCCACTCATACTAGCACAACACACACTAACACACCACCACCATGTCATTGTCAGTGCAGTGCTGAGAATGATCCACCACCTAAATAATACCTGCTCTGTGGTGGTCCTGTGGGGGTCCTGACCATTGAAGAACAGAATGAAAGGGAGGTAACAAAGCATGCAGAAAAACAGATGGACTACACTCAGTAATTGTATAACTACAAAGTGCTTCTACTGTATATGGTAAGTGGAGCTAATAAAATGTTATGGCTGATCGGTGTATATCACTGCTTCTCCCTGTCTTCTTTGCCGACTCCTTGGCAAACCTGCATTCCTCTAAAGAGAACATGGTTGCGCATTGTTCACTTCTGGTAAATCGCCCTGGTGTCAGAGCTTGTTGGAGGTTGCTGAGAGTGGATCGTCCCATAGGGGACATGATGTCCATGTTTTCTTTAGTTGGATTTGCCCATAAAACCATAATTATATTGGTGTGTCTGGGCAGTGGTAGCTCAGCGGTTAAGGAACTAGTAATAATAAGGCTGCTGGTTCAAACCCCTGTATCGTCAGGTTGCCACTGTTGGGTTCCTGAGCAAAGTCCATTAAATCTAAGTTGCTTTAAGTGTATTCTGTCACAATTGTAAGTCGCTTTGGATACAAGCGTCTGCTCACTTGCATATTGACAGTTCTTATTTCTGCTGTAGTGATTAATAAGTTCACTCAGATACTGTGGAGCCAGACCATGTAGCACTTTATAAGTTAGTAAAAGTATTTTGTAATCAATGCGGAATTTAACTGGCAGCCAGTGAAGAGATGATAGATCAAATTTTCTAGTTCTAGTTAGCACTCGAGCTGCTGCATTTTGAACTAACTGGAGTTTGTGTATGGATCTACCAGAGCATCCAGTTAGAAGTGCATTACAATAATCTAACCGAGAAGTTATAAATGCATGGATCAGTTTTTTGGCGTCATTAATAGATAGTATATTTCTTATTTTAGAAATATCATGCAAATGATAGAAAGCAACTCTAGTAATATTATTGACGTGTGCATCAAAGGAAAGATCTGAATCTAGTGTGACACCCAAGTTTTTTACATCTGGGCTGGGAGTAACAGAGAAAGTGTTTAGGTTTAGCACCAGGTTAGACAACTTGTCTCTTGCAGCTTTAGAGCCAACAAGTAAAACCTCAGTTTTATCTGAATTAAGTAAAAAAAAAATTACACGACATCCAGTTTTTTATGTCGTTTACACAATCTTCTATCTTACTGATTGTGTCAGTATCATTTCGTTTGGCTGATATATACAGCTGTGTCTCATCTGCATAGTAGTGAAAATTTATGCCATGTTTATGAATAATTTCTCCTAGTGGAAGCATATAGAGTGTAAATAATAGCGGTCCTAGTACCGACCCCTGTGGAACACCACACTTTACTTTTGTAGTTTCCGAGCATTTATATAAATATGATTTGAACCAAGAGTGCGAGAGTCCTTTAACACCTACTGTATTTTCTAACCTATCCAGTAAAATGTTATGATCGACCGTATCAAACACTGCACTAAGATCTAATAGAACAAGAAAAGAGACACGTCCATTATCAGACGACATTAACAACTCGTGAACTACTCTAATTAATGCGGTTTTGGTACTATGGTTGGGTCTAAATCCAGATTGGAATTTTTCATGAATACAATTTTCATTCGAATAAGAACAGAACTGTTTGGAAACTACTTTTTCTAATATCTTACAGACAAAATGAAGGTTTGAAATTGGCTTATAATTAGATAAAACATGTGGATTAGGTTTTTTAATCAGAGGTTTAATAACAGCACTTTTAAACAATCTACGTACCCAAGGCTAAGGGATGCATTGATTAATGTAAGCAGGGGCTCTACAATAGCTGGGAGTAAATCTTTAAGTAAACGAGTTGGAACAGGATCGAGTATACAAGATGATGACTTTGATGATTTAATCAACACAGTTAGTTCATTTTGGGAGATTGGATTAAAGGAATTTAGTTGGATTACCTTGTTACTATTATCATAGTAACTTGAAAATGGCATTGCTTAATGTTCGTTCACTCAACACAAAAAGTACTGTACTCAGTGAATTTATATCTGACAGTGAACTAGACTTTTTCTGTCTCACTGAAACTTGGCATAAACCCTTGGATTATTTTACGTTAAATCAGACCACGCCAATGGGATACTCGTATATTGATGAACCTCGTATGGAAGGGCGAGGTGGTGGTGTTGCTGCAGTCTATAGGGATGATATTAAAATAACCACTTTGTCTTTTCCTGCTGCTCTTTCTTTTGAACACCTGGCTTTCAAGTTGTCAGGGCCTACTCCTCTGGTCACTGCTGTAGTTTATCGTCCGCCAAAGCCAAACGCTTCCTTTCTCTCTGATTTTTCAGATTTTTTAACCCAGCTTAGTGCCCTCTCATCCTCTGTACTGCTTATGGGTGATTTTAACATCCATATTGATGACAACAACTGTAAATTTGCCAGGGAATTTTTGGAATTGTTACAGTGTTTTAATTTCACACAACATATACCTTTTCCAACTCATAAAAAAGGTCATACTCTTGACCTTGTCTGCTCTACTGGTGTCCTAGTTCATCAGCCGTCCAGCCATGACCTTACTGTCTCTGATCATTTGACAATCATCATGGACATTGAGGTCACTAGGCCCATCACTAGAGCTAAACGTAAAATATCCTTCAGGAATCTTCAATATATCTCTCCCTCTGCTTTCTCAGATTCTCTTGTTAAAAAGATGTCTGTCTGTCCTGTACTGTCTAGTAATTCATCTGACCTTGTCGATTACTATAATGACATACTCGCCTCATGTCTTGATGAGCTGGCTCCTTTGAGAACCAAATTTGTTTCATTTAGTCATTCCGCACCATGGTACACAATTGAGCTTCACCAAATGAAATCCCGTAAACGCCAGCTTGAAAGACTTTATAAGAAAACCGGTCTAACAATACATTATCAGATTTATTCTGATTATCTTCAACATTACAAAGACGCTCTTACGGCAGCCCGATCCACTTACTATTCCGAACTCATACATGCTGGATCAACAAATCCTAAGACTCTCTTTTCCACAATAAATAAACTTCTCAAACCAGTTGACAATACTACCAATTCCTTTACAGTTGACAAGTGTAACTCTTACCTCTCATTTTTTCAAACAAAAGTTGAGAATATCCACAATTTTCTGACAGTTTCCCCTGTCATCTCTGTTTCTCCGCCTATCTCATCTCAATTTATTACCCAGCCTCTGTCTCAGTTCTCACCTGTGTCTCTTTTGGACCTATCTGAGATCTTAACAGGGATGCGAAGCTCCACTTGTGTTTTGGATCCTGCTCCATCAAAACTTGTTAAGGGTTGTTTTCCAGTTATCTCATCACTTATCACAGAGATAATCAATTCCTCTCTTAGTTCTGGCTCAGTCCCTCAATCACTCAAATTGGCTGCTGTTACTCCCATACTTAAAAAACCTGGACTTGACTCTAACATTATGAGTAACTTTCGGCCCATTTCCAATCTTCCATTTCTGTCGAAAATACTGGAACGTGTTGTTGCCTCACAGCTCAAAGATCACCTAAATTCCAATAATCTATTTGAATCATTTCAGTCTGGTTTCCGCCCCCAGCACAGCACTGAGTCAGCCCTCCTCAAAGTCACAAATGACCTTCTTCTTTCCTCAGACTCTGGACAAATTAATATTCTCGTCCTCCTTGATCTTACTGCAGCTTTTGACACCATTAATCACTCCATTCTTCTGTCCCGCCTTGAATCCTCTGTCAACATCACTGGTACTGCCCTTTTGTGGTTAAGGTCATATCTCATAAACAGACAACAGTTTGTTAATATCAACAATTGTAGTTCTGCCATTGCTCCACTGTCCCAAGGCGTTCCCCAAGGCTCAGTGTTAGGTCCCCTTTTGTTTATTCTTTATATGCTCCCCCTTGGTGACATCATACGTCGGCATGGTTTACATTTCCACTGCTATGCTGATGATATTCAGCTTTACATCTCCTCCAAATCCATTAATACTGAACTTCACTCCACTCTGACAAATTGCATCACTGAAATGAAATTGTGGATGAAAGCTAATTTCCTCAAATTAAACTGTGAAAAATCAGATATGATCATCGTAGGTCCTACAACCCTGGCAAAAACCACAAAAATTTTTCAAATTACCATTGATAATGACACTTTGTCTCCGTCTTCTAACATCCGAAATCTTGGTGTAATTTTTGATAGCAACCTCTCTTTTGACCGCCATGTAAATCACATCACCAAAACTGCTTTCTTTCATCTAAAAAACATAGCACGTCTACGTCCATCACTCTCCTTTTCTGCCGCCGAAACCTTGATTCATGCTTTTATTACATCCAGAATTGATTATTGCAATAGCATCCTTTATGGTACATCTAACAAAATCCTAAAAAAACTTCAGTATATCCAGAATTCAGCTGCTCGCCTCCTTACTCATACTCGCTCCCGTGATCATATTACACCTGTTCTACAAAAACTTCATTGGCTTCCCGTTGCTCAACGCATTCAATTCAAAATTCTTCTATTCACTCACAAAGCTCTCCATAATCAGGCCCCATCCTACCTCACCGACCTGCTCCATCAGCACATTCCCTCCCGTAGCCTTCGCTCTTCTGAGGCTAACCTACTGTCCATACCCTCTAGGACCAAGCACCGGACCTGGGGTGACAGGGCCTTTTCAGGGTAGCTGCTCCATCTTTATGGAATGCTCTCCCCAAACACCTACGAGATTGTCCTGACCTGTCCAAATTCAAGTCACTTCTCAAAACTCATCTATTCAGAGTGGCATTTAACTTGTAACAACACAAAATAAATGCTTTTATTTTTGCTATTCTTTTTAATAGTTTTTATACTTAGATCACGACAGAAATGTGAAGTCCTAGATCCTAAAACTTGTAAAGTTTTCAGTTTCCTGATTGCATGTAAATCTGTCCTGTTTCTGTCTAATTTTAAGAAATTGTTCTATATTTGTTGTTCTCTCTCATAATTTAGCTAATTTTTAATGAACTGTCTTATGCTGCTCTCTTTGTTTTTATCTTAATTATTCTTGATGTTGATGTACTATTTTGATTTTGTACTATGATTTGTATGGTGTATGTACGTATTTGTTTTGATTATTTGTCTTATGTAAAGCGTCTTTGAGTATCTTGAAAAGCGCTATATAAATAAAATGTATTATTATTATTATTATCATCACTATTATCACCAATGCTGCTCAGAGTGAGTTCATACTTAACATTGGCAAGTGACACTGACTCTGAAGTCGTATTTTTTCTATCTTATCATTAAAGCATTAAATTAATAAATAAATCATCGCTGGTACAGTCGGGTGGTATATTAGATTCAGTTTCATTGACGTTTTTAGTTAGTTTGGACACGAAAAGGAATCTAGGATTGTTCTTATTTTTCTCTATTAGGGACGAATAATATAAAGATTTAGCTTTTATAAGGGCATGTTTATACTCAGTTAGAGCATCTTATACACTTTCAGTGTAGTGTGCCGCCACTTGCGTTCTAATTTTCATGCTGCTTGTTTAAGTGCGCATGTGTGGTCATTGTACCATGGAGCAAGTTTTTTCTTTCTAATCAGTTTAGTTTTGAGTGGGGCTACGTTATCTAAGGTTGCGCGCAATACGGACTCTAGGTGTTGAGTTGCCTGATCTAGTTCTTTAGGTGCTGATGCTGATATATTTGGTCATTCTGGTAGGCAGTTTATGAATGCTGCTGCAGTTGCAGACGTAATGGTGCGCTTACATTTAAAACATGTGGTTGCTGTATATTATTGGATAGGGACATTTCATATATTAGTAGGGAGTGATCAGAAATTAAGTCATTCTGTGGTACGATTACCAGGTTGTCTAGGTTCATACCATAAGTAAGTATTAAATCTAAGGTATGTATACAGCGGTGAGTCGGTCCCGTTACATTTTGGGTAATGCCTAAAGATTCTAAAATAGAGTCAAACGCAATTTTAAGTGGATTACACTTATCCTCATAATGAATATTAAAGTCACCAACAATTAAAGCTTTTTTAGTTGATAAGACTAATTTAGAAAGAAAATCGGCAAATTCATGAAGAAACTCTTGAGTAAGGACCAGGGGGTCGATAAACAGTAACCAGCTTAAACATTTTATCAGATAAACATTTATTGGCTATGTCAGAGATAAGAACTTCAAACGAGGTTGTTATGGGAGATGATTTTACAGTAAGACCTACAGTATGTCTTTATCATAAATTAGGGCTATTCCTCCACCACGACCACTAAGAAGTGGCTTATGTTCATAACTGTAACCCGGAGGAGCTGCTTCATTTAAACCTAGATACTCATCAGGTCTAGCCCAGGTCTCAGTTAAACAAAGTGCACTAAGACAATTGTCTGATTATTTCATTTACAATTACTGTTTTGCATGTAAGTGATCTGATGTTTAGAAGTCCTAACTTTAGTTTAGCCTTACTAGTGTTTTCATGATGCTCATTTAGATAAATTTTAATTAAGTTATTATGACATACTTTTTGATTTTGTTTTTGCTTACACCTGCCACGGTAAACAGACACAGTCTCAATGGTTTGTGACCTAAGGATTCCGGGTGACGTCCGACTCGCAGACAGTTGGTTAGGCCTGTTTGTCTGCTGCCTGGTCTTGGCTCTGGGTAGTCATTTAACACTATCTGCCGCTACACTAACGCGGTGGTAAAGCCTGTCAACTATGCTGCAAGAAATGCGAGCAGCACCCTCCCACGAGGGGTGGACACCATCCCGCTTCAAAAGACCAGGCCTTCCCTCAAAAGTGGACCAATTATCTACAAAATCAATGCAGTTTTCTGAGCACCATTAAGACATCCAGCGGTTCAGCAACAATAACCTGCTGTAGGTTTCGCCACTGGGTCGAATCGGTAAGGGGTCAGAGCACACTACTGCCACGGACATCGACCTAGCTAACTCACACACCTCTTTAACATTACTCTTAGTAACCTCAGACTGCCGTAAACGAACATCATTAGTGCCGACGTGGATAACAATCTTCGAAAATCTACGATTAGCATTAGCCAGCACTTTCAGATTTGCTCTGATGTCAGGCGCCCTGGCCCTCGGAATACAAGTGACTATGGTTGCTGGTGTCTCTATGGGGGTTGCAATACGCACGTGTCGGAGCTGAGAATCTCCTATAACCAGAGCACTTACATTAACAGGCTTCTCAGCGGGTGGCTCACTGAGTGGACCTTGGTAGACCTTATTGGACCTTAGTTGACTTTAGTGGACCTTGGTAGACCTTAGTGGACCTTGGTAGACTTAACTGGACCTTGGTAGACCTTAGTAGACTTTAGTGGACCGTGGTAGACCTTAGTGGACCTTGGTAGACTTTAGTGAACCTTGGTAGACCTTAGTAGACTTTAGTGGACCGTGGTAGACCTTAGTGGACCTTGGTAGACCTTAGTGGACCTTGGTAGACCTTAGTGGACCTTGGTAGACCTTGGTAGACCTTGGTGAACCTTGGTGGACCTTGGTAGACTTAACTGAACCTTGGTAGACCTTAGTGGACCTTGGAAGACTTCAGTGGACCTTGGTAGACCTTGGTGGACCTTGGTAGACTTAACTGAACCTCAGTAGACTTAACTGGACCTTGGTAGACCTTAGTGGACCTTGGTAGACTTTAGTGGACCTTGGTAGACCTTAGTGGACCTTGGTAGACATAACTGGACCTTGGTAGACCTTAGTGGACCTTGGAATACTTTAGTGGACCTTGGTAGACCTTAGTGGACATTGGTAGACTTAACTGGACCTTGGCAGACCTTAGTGGACCTTGGTAGACCTTGGTAGATCTTAGTGGACCTTGGTAGACTTTAGTGGACCTTGGTAGACCTTAGTGGACCTTGGTAGACTTAACTGGACCTTGGTAGACCTTAGTAGACCTTAGTGGACCTTGGTAGACCTTGGTGGACCTTGGTAGACTTTAGTGGACCTTGGTAGACCTTAGTGGACCTTGGTAGACTTTAGTGGACCTTGGTAGACCTTAGTGGACCTTGGTAGACTTTAGTGGACATTGGTAGACCTTAGTGGACCTTGGTAGACCTTAGTGGACCTTGGTAGACCTTAGTGGACCTTGGTAGACTTTAGTGGACCTTGGTAAACCTTAGTGGACCTTGGTAGACTTTAGTGGACCTTGGTAGACCTTGGTGAACCTTGGTGGACCTTGGTAGACTTAACTGAACCTTGGTAGACCTTAGTGGACCTTGGAAGACTTCAGTGGACCTTGGTAGACCTTGGTGGACCTTGGTAGACTTAACTGAACCTCAGTAGACTTAACTGGACCTTGGTAGACCTTAGTGGACCTTGGTAGACTTTAGTGGACCTTGGTAGACCTTAGTGGACCTTGGTAGACCTTAGTGGACCTTGGTAGACATAACTGGACCTTGGAAGACCTTAGTGGACCTTGGTAGACCTTAGTGGACCTTGGAATACTTTAGTGGACCTTGGTAGACCTTAGTGGACATTGGTAGACTTAACTGGACCTTGGTAGACCTTGGTGGACCTTGGTAGACCTTGGTAGATCTTAGTGGACCTTGGTAGACTTTAGTGGACCTTGGTAGACCTTAGTGGACCTTGGTAGACTTAACTGGACCTTGGTAGACCTTAGTAGACCTTAGTGTACCTTGGTAGACCTTAGTAGACCTTGGTAGACTTTAGTGGACCTTGGTAGACCTTAGTGGACCTTGGTAGACTTAACTGGACCTTGGTAGACCTTAGTAGACCTTAGTGGACCTTGGTAGACCTTAGTGGACCTTGGTAGACTTTAGTGGACCTTGGTAGACCTTAATAGACCTTGGTAGGCTTTAGTGGACCTTGGTAGACTTAACTGGACCTTGGTAGACCTTGGTAGACCTTAGTGGACCTTGGTAGACTTAAGTGGACCTTGGTAGACCTTAGTGGACCTTGGTAGACCTTAGTGGACCTTGGTAGATCTTAGTGGACCTTGGAATACTTTAGTGGACCTTGGTAGACCTTAGTGGACATTGGTAGACTTAACTGGACCTTGGTAGACCTTAGTGGACCTTGGTTGACCTTAGTGGACCTTGGTAGACCTTAGTGGACCTTGGTAGACTTAACTGGACCTTGGTAGACCTTAGTTGACCTTGGTAGACCTTAGTGGACTTTGGAAGACCTTAGTGGACCTTGTTAGACTTTAGTGGACCTTGGTAGACCTTAGTGGACCTTGGTAGACTTAACTGGACCTTGGTAGACCTTAGTGGACCTTGGAAGACTTCAGTGGACCTTGGTAGACCTTAGTGGACCTTGGTAGACTTAACTGGACCTCAGTAGACTTAACTGGACCTTGGTAGACCTTAGTGGACCTTGGTAGACTTTAGTGGACCTTGGTAGACCTTAGTGGACCTTGGTAGACCTTAGTGGACCTTGGAATACTTTAGTGGACCTTGGTAGACCTTAGTGGACATTGGTAGACTTAACTGGACCTTGGTAAACCTTAGTGGACCTTGGTAGACCTTGGTAGATCTTAGTGGACCTTGGTAGACTTAACTGGACCTTGGTAGACCTTAGTTGACCTTAGTGGACCTTGGTAGACCTTAGTGGACCTTGGTAGACTTTAGTGGACCTTGGAAGACCTTAGTGGACCTTGGTAGACTTAACTGGACCTTGGTAGACCTTAGTAGACCTTAGTGGACCTTGGTAGACCTTAGTGGACCTTGGTAGACTTTAGTGGACCTTGGTAGACCTTAATAGACCTTGGTAGACTTTAGTGGACCTTGGTAGACTTAACTGAACCTTGGTAGACCTTAGTGGACCTTGGTAGACTTAAGTGGACCTTGGTAGACCTTAGTGGACCTTGGTAGACTTTAGTGGACCTTGGTAGACATTAGTGGACCTTGGTAGACCTTAGTGGACCTTGGTAGACCTTAGTGGACCTTGGTAGATCTTAGTGGACCTTGGAATACTTTAGTGGACCTTGGTAGACCTTAGTGGACATTGGTAGACTTAACTGGACCTTGGTAGACCTTAGTGGACCTTGGTTGACCTTAGTGGACCTTGGTAGACCTTAGTGGACCTTGGTAGACTTAACTGGACCTTGGAAGACCTTAGTGGACATTGGTAGACCTTAAAGGACCTTGTTAGACTTTAGTGGACCTTGGTAGACCTTAGTGGACTTTGGTAGACCTTGGGAGACCTGGGTAGACCTTAGTGGACCTTGGTAGACCTTAGTGGACCTTGGAAGACTTTAGTGGACCTTGGAAGACCTTGGTAGACTTTAGTGGACCTTGGAAGACCTTAGTGGACCTTGGTAGACCTTAGTGGACCTTGGTAGACCTTGGGAGACCTGGGTAGACCTTAGTGGACCTTGGTAGACCTTGGTAGACCTTAGTGAACCTTGGTAGACCTTAGTGGACCTTGGTAGACCTTAGTAGACCTTAGTGGACCTTGGTAGACCTTGGTAGACTTTACTGGACCTTGGTAGACCTTAGTAGACCTTAGTAGACCTTATTGGACCTTGGTAGGCTTTTTTGGACCTTGGTAGACCGTGGTGGACCTTGGTAGACCTTAGTGGACATTGGTAGACCTTAGTGGACCTTGGTAGACTTTAGTGGACCTTGATAGACCTTAGTGGACCTTGGTAGACTTTAGTGTACCTTGGTAGACCTTAGTGGACCTTGGTAGACCTTAGTGGACCTTGGTAGACTTTAGTGGACCTTGGTAGACTTTAGTGGACCTTGGTAGACCTTAGTAGACCTTAGTGGACCTTGGTAGACTTTACTGGACCTTGGTAGACCTTAGTAGACCTTGATGGACCTTGGTAGACTTTAGTGGACCTTGGTAGACCTTAGTGGACCTTGGTAGACTTCAGTGGACCTTGGTAAACCTTAGTGGACCTTGGTAGACCTTGGTAGACTTTAGTGGATTTTGGTAGACCTTATTGGACCTTGGTAGACTTTATTGGACCCTGGTAGACCGTAGTGGACCTTGGTAGACCTTAGTGGACATTGGTGGACCTTAGTGGACCTTGGTAGACTTTTGTGGACCTTGATAGACCTTAGTGGACCTTGGTAGACTTTAGTGGACCTTTGTAGACTTTAGTGGACCTTGGTAGACCTTAGTGGACCTTGGTAGACCATAGTGGACCTTGGTAGACCTTAGTGGACCTTGGTAGACTTTACTGGACCTTGGTAGACCTTAGTAGACCTTGGTAGACCTTAGTGGACCTTGGTAGACCTTAGTGGTCCTTGGTAGACTTTAGTGGACCTTGGTAGACCTTAGTGGACCTTGGTAGACCTTAGTTGACCTTGGTAGACCTTAGTGGACCTTGGTAGACATTAGTGGATCTTGGTAGACCTTGGTTGACCTTAGTGGACCGTGGTAGACCTTAGTGGACCTTGGTAGACTTAAGTGGACCTTGGTAGACCTTAGTGGACCTTGGTAGACTTAACTGGACCTTGGTAGACCTTAGTGGACCTTGGTAGAACTTGGGAGACCTGGGTAGACCTTAGTGGACCTTGGTAGACCTTAGTGGACCTTGGTAGACTTTAGTGGACCTTGGTAGACTTTAGTGGACCTTGGTAGACCTTGGGAGACCTGGGAACACCTTGGTGGAACTTGGTAGACCTTAGTGGACCTTGGTAGACCTTTGTGGATTTTGGTAGACCTTAGTGGATTTTGGTAGACCTTATTGGACCTTGGTAGACTTTATTGGACCTTGGTAGACCTTAGTGGACCTTGGTAGATCTTAGTGAACCTTGGAATACTTTAGTGGACCTTGGTAGACCTTAGTGGACATTGGTAGACTTAACTGGACCTTGGTAGACCTTAGTGGACCTTGGTTGACCTTAGTGGACCTTGGTAGACCTTAGTGGACCTTGGTAGACTTAACTGGACCTTGGTAGACCTTAGTGGACATTGGTAGACCTTAAAGGACCTTGTTAGACTTTAGTGGACCTTGGTAGACCTTAGTGGACCTTGGTAGACCTTGGGAGACCTGGGTAGACCTTAGTGGACCTTGGTAGACCTTAGTGGACCTTGGAAGACTTTAGTGGACCTTGGAAGACCTTGGTAGACTTTAGTGGACCTTGGAAGACCTTAGTGGACCTTGGTAGACCTTAGTGGACCTTGGTAGACCTTGGGAGACCTGGGTAGACCTTAGTGGACCTTGGTAGACCTTGGTAGACCTTAGTGAACCTTGGTAGACCTTAGTGGACCTTGGTAGACCTTAGTAGACCTTAGTGGACCTTGGTAGACCTTGGTAGACTTTACTGGACCTTGGTAGACCTTAGTAGACCTTAGTAGACCTTATTGGACCTTGGTAGGCTTTTTTGGACCTTGGTAGACCGTGGTGGACCTTGGTAGACCTTAGTGGACATTGGTAGACCTTAGTGGACCTTGGTAGACTTTAGTGGACCTTGATAGACCTTAGTGGACCTTGGTAGACTTTAGTGTACCTTGGTAGACCTTAGTGGACCTTGGTAGACCTTAGTGGACCTTGGTAGACTTTAGTGGACCTTGGTAGACTTTAGTGGACCTTGGTAGACCTTAGTAGACCTTAGTGGACCTTGGTAGACTTTACTGGACCTTGGTAGACCTTAGTAGACCTTGATGGACCTTGGTAGACTTTAGTGGACCTTGGTAGACCTTAGTGGACCTTGGTAGACTTCAGTGGACCTTGGTAAACCTTAGTGGACCTTGGTAGACCTTGGTAGACTTTAGTGGATTTTGGTAGACCTTATTGGACCTTGGTAGACTTTATTGGACCCTGGTAGACCGTAGTGGACCTTGGTAGACCTTAGTGGACATTGGTGGACCTTAGTGGACCTTGGTAGACTTTAGTGGACCTTGATAGACCTTAGTGGACCTTGGTAGACTTTAGTGGACCTTTGTAGACTTTAGTGGACCTTGGTAGACCTTAGTGGACCTTGGTAGACCATAGTGGACCTTGGTAGACCTTAGTGGACCTTGGTAGACTTTACTGGACCTTGGTAGACCTTAGTAGACCTTGGTAGACCTTAGTGGACCTTGGTAGACCTTAGTGGTCCTTGGTAGACTTTAGTGGACCTTGGTAGACCTTAGTGGACCTTGGTAGACCTTAGTTGACCTTGGTAGACCTTAGTGGACCTTGGTAGACATTAGTGGATCTTGGTAGACCTTGGTTGACCTTAGTGGACCGTGGTAGACCTTAGTGGACCTTGGTAGACTTAAGTGGACCTTGGTAGACCTTAGTGGACCTTGGTAGACTTAACTGGACCTTGGTAGACCTTAGTGGACCTTGGTAGAACTTGGGAGACCTGGGTAGACCTTAGTGGACCTTGGTAGACCTTAGTGGACCTTGGTAGACTTTAGTGGACCTTGGTAGACTTTAGTGGACCTTGGTAGACTTTAGTGGACCTTGGTAGACCTTGGGAGACCTGGGAACACCTTGGTGGAACTTGGTAGACCTTAGTGGACCTTGGTAGACCTTTGTGGATTTTGGTAGACCTTAGTGGATTTTGGTAGACCTTATTGGACCTTGGTAGACTTTATTGGACCTTGGTAGACCTTAGTGGACCTTGGTAGACCTTAGTGGACCTTGGTAGACCTTGGTAGACCTTAGTGGACCTTGGTAGACCTTAGTGGACCTTGGTAGACCTTAGTGGACCTTGGTAGACTTTAGTGGACCTTGGTAGACCTTATTGGACCTTGGTAGACTTTAGTGGACATTGGAAGACCTTAGCGGACCTTGGTAGACCTTAGTGGACTTTGGTAGACCTTAGTAGACCTTGGTAGACCTTAGTGGACCTTGGTAGACTTTAGTGGACCTTGGTAAACCTTAGTGGACCTTGGTAGACTTTAGTGGACCTTGGTAAACCTTGGTAGACCTTGGTAGACCTTAGTGGACCTTGGTAGACCTTAGTGGACTTTAGTGGACCTTGGTAGACCTTGGTGGACCTTGGTGGACCTTGGTAGACTTAACTGAACCTTGGTAGACCTTAGTGGACCTTGGTAGACCTTAGTGGACCTTGGTAGACTTAACTGAACCTTGGTAGACCTTAGTGGACCTTGGAAGAACTTAGTGGACCTTGGTGGACTTAACTGGACCTCAGTAGACTTAACTGAACCTTGGTAGACCTTAGTGGACCTTGGTAGACCTTAGAGGACCTTGGTAGACTTAACTGAACCTTGGTAGACCTTAGTGGACCTTGGTAGACTTAGCTGGACCTCAGTAGACTTAACTGGACCTTGGTAGACCTTAGTGGACCTTGGTAGACTTTAGTGGACCTTGGTAGACCTTAGTGGACCTTGGTAGACTTTAGTGGACCTTGGTAGACCTTAGTGGACCTTGTTAGACTTAACTGGACCTTGGTAGACCTTAGTGGACCTTGGTAGACCTTAGTGGACCTTGTAATACTTTAGTGGACCTTGGCAGACCTTAGTGGACATTGGTAGACTTAACTGGACCTTGGTAGACCTTAGTGGACCTTGGTAGACCTTGGTAGATCTTAGTGGACCTTGGTAGACTTTAGTGGACCTTGGTAGACCTTAGTGGACCTTGGTAGACTTAACTGGACATGGTAGACCTTAGTGGACCTTGGTAGACCTTAGTGGACCTTGGTAGACTTTAGTGGACCTTGGTAGACCTTAGTGGACCTTGGTAGACTTAACTGGACCTTGGTAGACCTTAGTAGACCTTAGTGGACCTTGGTGGAACTTAGTGGACCTTGGTAGACTTTAGTGGACCTTGGTAGACCTTAATAGACCTTGTTAGACTTTAGTGGACCTTGGTAGACCTTAGTGGACCTTGGTAGACTTTACTGAACCTTGGTAGACCTTGGTAGACCTTAGTGGACCTTGGTAGACTTAAGTGGACCTTGGTAGACCTTAGTGGACCTTGGTAGACTTTAGTGGACCTTGGTAGACCTTAGTGTACCTTGGTAGACTTTAGTGGACCTTGGAAGACCTTAGTGGACCTTGGTAGACTTAACTGGACCTTGGTAGACCTTAGTAGACCTTAGTGGACCTTGGTAGACCTTAGTGGACCTTGGTAGACTTTAGTGGACCTTGGTAGACCTTAATAGACCTTGGTAGACTTTAGTGGACCTTGGTAGACTTAACTGAACCTTGGTAGACCTTGGTAGACCTTAGTGGACCTTGGTAGACTTAAGTGGACCTTGGTAGACCTTAGTGGACCTTGGTAGACTTTAGTGGACCTTGGTAGACATTAGTGGACCTTGGTAGACCTTAGTGGACCTTGGTAGACCTTAGTGGACCTTGGAATACTTTAGTGGACCTTGGTAGACCTTAGTGGACATTGGTAGACTTAACTGGACCGTGGTAGACCTTAGTGGACCTTGGTTGACCTTAGTGGACCTTGGTAGACCTTAGTGGACCTTGGTAGACTTAACTGGACCTTGGTAGACCTTAGTGGACATTGGTAGACCTTAAAGGACCTTGTTAGACTTTAGTGGAACTTGGTAGACCTTAGTGGACCTTGGTAGACCTTGGGAGACCTGGGTAGACCTTAGTGGACCTTGGTAGACCTTAGTGGACCTTGAAAGACTTTAGTGGACCTTGGAAGACCTTGGTAGACTTTAGTGGACCTTGGTAGACCTTGGGAGACCTGGGTAGACCTTAGTGGACCTTGGTAGACCTTGGGAGACCTGGGTAGACCTTAGTGGACCTTGGAAGACCTTAGTGGACCTTGGTAGACCTTAGTGGACCTTGGTAGACCTTGGGAGACCTGGGTAGACCTTAGTGGACCTTGGTAGACCTTAGTGGACCTTGGTAGACCTTAGTGAACCTTGGTAGACCTTAGTGGACCTTGGTAGACCTTAGTAGACCTTAGTGGACCTTGGTAGACCTTGGTAGACTTTACTGGACCTTGGTAGACCTTAGTAGACCTTGATGGACCTTGGTAGACTTTATTGGACCTTGGTAGACATTAGTGGACCTTGGTTGACTTTAGTGGCCTTTGGTAGACCTTAGTGGACCTTGGTAGACCTTGGTAGACTTTAGTGGATTTTGGTAGACCTTATTGGACCTTGGTAGACTTTTTTGGACCTTGGTAGACCTTAGTGGACCTTGGTAGACCTTAGTGGACCTTGGTAGACTTTAGTGGACCTTGGTAAACCTTAGTGGACCTTGTTAGACTTTAGTGGACCTTGGAAGACCTTGGTAGAACTTAGTGGACCTTGGTAGACCTTAGTGGACCTTGGTAGACCTTAGTGGACCTTGGTAGACTTTAGTGGACCTTGGTAGACCTTGATGGACCTTGGTAGACTTAACTGGACCTCAGTAGACTTAACTGGACCTTGGTAGACCTTAGTGGACCATGGAAGACTATAGTGGACCTTGGTAGACCTTAGTGGACCTTGTTAGACTTAACTGAACCTTGGTAGACCTTAGTGGACCTTGGTAGACGTTAGTGGACCTTGTAATACTTTAGTGGACCTTGGTAGACCTTAGTGGACATTGGTAGACTTAACTGGACCTTGGTAGACCTTAGTGGACCTTGGTAGACCTTGGTAGATCTTAGTGGACCTTGGTAGACTTTAGTGGACCTTGGTAGACCTTAGTGGACCTTGGTAGACTTAACTGGACCTTGGTTGACCTTAGTAGACCTTAGTGGACCTTGGTAGACCTTAGTGGACCTTGGTAGACCTTAGTAGACCTTAGTGGACCTTGGTGGAACTTAGTGGACCTTGGTAGACTTTAGTGGACCTTGGTAGACCCTAATAGACCTTGTTAGACTTTAGTGGACCTTGGTAGACTTAACTGAACCTTGGTAGATCTTGGTAGACCTTAGTGGACCTTGGTAGACTTAAGTGGACCTTGGTAGACCTTAGTGGACCTTGGTAGACTTTAGTGGACCTTGGTAGACCTTAGTGGACCTTGGTAGACCTTAGTGGACCTTGGTGGATCTTTGTGGACCTTGGAATACTTTAGTGGACCTTGGTAGGCCTTAGTGGACATTGGTAGACTTAACTGGACCTTGGAAGACCTTAGTGGACCTTGGTTGACCTTAGTGGACCTTGGTAGACCTTAGTGGACCTTGGTAGACTTAACTGGACCTTGGTAGACCTTAGTGGACCTTGGTAGACCTTAGTGGACTTTGGAAGACTTTAGTGGACCTTGGTAGACCTTAGTGGACCTTGTTAGACTTTAGTGGACCTTGGTAGACCTTAGTGGACCTTGGTAGACCTGGGTAGACCTTAGTGGACCTTGGTAGACCTTAGTGGACCTTGGTAGACTTTAGTGGACCTTGGAAGACCTTGGTAGACTTTAGTGGACCTTGGTAGACCTTAGTGGACCTTGGTAGACCTTGGTAGACTTTGGGAGACCTGGGTAGACCTTAGTGGACCTTGGTAGACCTTAGTGGACCTTGGTAGACCTTAGTGGACCTTGTTAGACTTTAGTGGACCTTGGTAGACCTTAGTGGACCTTGGTAGACCTTGGAATACTTTACTGGACCTTGGTAGACCTTAGTAGACCTTTGTAGACCTTGATGGACCTTGGTAGACTTTAGTGGATTTTGGTAGACCTTATTGGACCTTGGTAGACTTTATTGGACCTTGGTAGACCGTAGTGGACCTTGGTAGACTTTAGTGGACCCTTGTAGACTTTAGTGGTTCTTGGTAGACCTTAGTGGACCTTGGTAGACCTTAGTGGATCTTGGTAGACTTTACTGGACCTTGGTAGACCTTAGTATACCTTGATGGACCTTGGTAGACCTTAGTGGACCTTGGTAGACCTTAGTGGACCTTGGTAGACTTTAGTGGACCTTGGTAGACTTTAGTGGACCTTGGTAGACCTTAGAAGACCTTAGTGAACCTTGGTAGACCTTGGTAGACTTTACTGGACCTTGGTAGACCTTAGTAGACCTTGATGGACAATGGTAGACTTTAGTGGACCTTGGTAGACCTTAGTGGACCTTGGTAAACGTTAGTGGACCTTGGAAGACCTTGGTAGACTTTAGTGGATTTTGGGAGACCTTATTGGACCTTGGTAGACTTTATTGGACCTTGGTAGACCGTAGTGGACCTTGGTAGACCTTAGTGGACATTGGTAGACCTTAGTGGACCTTGGTAGTCTTTAGTGGACCTTGATAGACCTTAGTGGACCTTGGTAGACTTTAGTGGACCTTTGTAGACTTTAGTGGACCTTGGTAGACCTTAGTGGACCTTGGTAGACCTTAGTGGACCTTGGTAGACTTTACTGGACCTTGGTAGACCTTAGTAGACCTTGGTAGACCTTAGTGGACCTTGGTAGACCTTAGTGGACCTTGGTAGACCTTAGTGGACCTTAGTGGATCTTGGTAGACCTTGGTTGACCTTAGTGGACCTTGGTAGACTTAAGTGGACCTTGGTAGACCTTAGTGGACCTTGGTAGACTTAACTGGACCTTGGTAGACCTTATTGGACCTTGGTAGACCTTGGAGGACCTGGGTAGACCTTAGTGGACCTTGGTAGACCTTAGTGGACCTTGGTAGACCTTAGTGGACCTTGGTAGACTTTAGTGGACCTTGGTAGACCTTGGTAGACTTTAGTGGACCTTGGTAGACCTTAGTGGACCTTGGTAGACCTTAGTGGACCTTGGTAGACCTTGGGAGACCTGGGTAGACCTTAATGGAACTTGGTAGACCTTAGTGGACCTTGGTAGACCTTAGTGGACCTTGGTAGACTTTAGTGGACCTTGGAAGACCATAGTGGACCTTGGTAGACCTTAGTGGACCTTGGTAGACTTTACTGGACCTTGGTAGACCTCAGTAGACCTTAGTAGACTTTGATGGACCTTGGTAGACTTTTGTGGACCTTGGTAGACCTTGGTGGACCTTGGTTGACTTTAGTGGAGCTTGGTAGACTTTAGTGGATTTTGGTAGACCTTATTGGACCTTGGTAGACTTTATTGGACCTTGGTAGACCGTAGTGGACCTTGGTAGATCTTAGTGGACATTGGTAGACCTTAGTGGACCTTGGTAGACTTTAGTGGACCTTGGTAGACTTTAGTGGACCTTGGTAGACTTTAGTGGACCTTTGTAGACTTTAGTGGACCTTGGTAGACCTTAGTGGACCTTGGTAGACCTTAGTGGACTTTGGTAGACTTTACTGGACCTTGGTAGACCTTAGTAGACCTTGATGGACCTTGGTAGACCTTAGTGGACCTTGGATGACTTTAGTGGATCTTGGTAGACCTTAGTGGACCGTGGTAGACCTTAGTGGACCTTGGTAGACATTAGTGGACCTTGGTAGACCTTAGTGGACCTTGGTAGACTTAAGTGAGCCTTGGTAGACCTTAGTGGACCTTGGTAGACTTAACTGGACCTTGGTAGACTTTAGTAGACCTTAGTGGACCTTGGTAGACTTAACTGGACCTTGGTAGACCTTAGTAGACCTTAGTGGACCTTGGTAGACCTTAGTGGACCTTGGTAGACATTAGTGGACCTTGGTGGACCTTAGTGGACCTTGGTAGACCTTGGTAGACTTAACTGGACCTTGGTAGACCTTAGTGGACCTTGGTAGACCTTAGTGGACCTTGGTAGACCTAAGTGGACCTTGCTAGACTTTACTGGACCTTGGTAGACCTTAGTAGACCTTGGTAGACCTTAGTGGTCCTTGGTAGACTTTAGTGGACCTTGGTAGAGCTTAGTGAACCTTGGTAGACCTTAGTGGACCTTAGTGGATCTTGGTAGACCTTGGTTGACCTTAGTGGACCTTGGTAGACTTAAGTGGACCTTGGTAGACCTTAGTGGACCTTGGTAGACTTAACTGGACCTTGGTAGACCTTAGTGGACCTTGGTAGACCTTGGGAGACCTGAGTAGACCTTAGTGGACCTTGGTAGACCTTAGTGGACCTTGGTAGACTTTAGTGGACCTTGGAAGACCTTGGTAGACTTTAGTGGACCTTGGTAGACCTTAGTGGACCTTGGTAGACCTTAGTGGACCTTGGTAGACTTTAGTGGACCTTGGTAGACCATAGTGGACCTTGGTAGACCTTAGTAGACCTTAGTGGACCTTGGTAGACTTTACTGGACCTTGGTAGACATTAGTGGACCTTGGTGGACCTTAGTGGACCTTGGTAGACCTTGGTAGACCTAACTGGACCTTGGTAGACATTAGTGGACCTTGGTAGACCTTAGTGGACCTTAGTAGACCTTGGTAGACTTTAGTGGACCTTGGTAGACCTTAGTGGACCTTGGTAGACCTTAGTGGACCTTGGTAGACCTAAGTGGACCTTGGTAGACTTAACTTAACCTTGGTAGACCTTAGTGGACCTTGGTAGACTTTAGTGGACCTTGGGAGACCTGGGTAGACCTTAGTGGACCTTGGTAGACCTTAGTGGACCTTGGTAGACTTAACTGGACCCTGGTAGACCTTAGTAGACCTTAGTGGACCTTGGTAGAATTAACTGGACCTTGGTAGACCTTAGTGGACCTTGGTAGACCTTAGTGGACCTTGGTAGACCTTAGTGGACCTTGGTAGACCTTGGCAGACCTTAATGGACCTTGGTAGACTTTAGTGGACCTTGGTAGACCTTAGTGGACCTTGGTAGGCTTTAGTGTACCTTGGAAGACCTTGGTAGACCTTAGTGGACCTTGGTAGATTTTAGTGGACCTTGGTAGACCTTAGTGGACCTTGGTAGACCTTAGTGGACCTTGGTAGACTTAACTGGACCTTGGCAGACCTTAGTAGACCTTAACAGACCTTTGTAGACCTTAACAGACCTTAATGGACCTCAACAGACCTTTGTAGACCTTAACAGACCCTACTGGACCTTAACAGACCTTACTGGACCTTAACAGACTTTACTGGACCTTAACAGACCTTTGTAGACCTTAACAGACCTTAGCAAACCTTAACAGACCTTACTGGACCTTAACAGACCTTACTGGACCTTAACAGATCTTGGTAGACCTTAACAGACCTTACTGGACCTTAACAGACCTTAGTAGACCTTAACAGACCTTTGTAGACCTTAACAGACCTTACTGGACCTTAACAGACCTTGGTAGACCTTAACAGACCTTAGTGGACCTTAAAAGAACTTGGTAGAACTTAACAGACCTTATTAGACCTTAACAAACCTTTGTAGACCTTAACAGACCTTACTGGACCTTAACAGTCCAGTGGACCTTGATATGAGAGATATGAATCCCCTCCATGACACTTGGTAGGAGCACCCTTCGAGGTAGGAGGCCATCCATTGCCATGCTGAACCTGCTGTGATTTACTGTGTCGAAGGCTGCAGTGAGGTCACGAAGAATGAGGACCGATGACAGTTTGGCTGCTTTGGCTGCATGAAGCTTCTCAGTAACCGCTACAAGTGCTGTTTCCGTAGAATGTGCTGCCTTGAAGCCAGACTGGTACGGATCGTGGAGGTCATTCTGAGTGAGAAAGGCAGATAGTTGGTTATAGACAGAACGTTCAAGAATTTGGGATAGAAGAGAGGAGTGAGACAGGTCTGTAGTCGTTAATGTCTGTAGTGTCTAGTGTGTCTAGGTTTCTTAAGAAGGGGAATGACCTGAGCCCTTCTTAAAAGCAGTAGGGACAACACCTGATGTCAGGGGGGAGTTGATGATGGCTGTGATGAAGGGGATTAGGTCCTGTGAGATGTCTGAGGATGGTGGATGGTATAGGGTCGAGTGTGCATGTAGTGGGATTGCTGGATGAGAGGAGCTGTGAAACCTCGTCCATGGTTAGTGGGGTGAAGCTGGTGAGTGTGTTGGCGAGTTGAGGGTCAGCAGAAAGTGGGTAAGTCGGAGAGAAGGATTGATTGATTTTGTCAATCTTTTCCTGAAAGAATGTTGCAAAGTCAGTAGCAGTAAGAGAGGCAGATGGGGGGGGGGGGGGGGGGTTCAGAAGTGAAGAAAAGATAGCATGAAGCTTACGTGGGTCAGCAGCAGATTGTTCAAGCTTGACTCCACTTTCTCTCATCTCAGTTTTCCGACAAGTACTCTAGCATTAACAAACATCAACTACGTTGGTTAAAGCACAAAGCGGTGTAAAAACTTACCGAAATAACGCTGGTCATCACGGCTGCAGGGTGCTCGCGTTTCACCGTAGTGCTGGAGTGAAACCACAACTTTGCTTTGCGGTGTCTGCGTCCAGCTCGTTTCTTTGGGTTATTTTGGCTGAAATACTATAGAAAGTTTCAGTCTCTTTATCTTTGCCTCTCTGTGTTCATAAACTCCCCGCTGTGCCATGGAAGCGATGCTGCGCCCCCTGCAGTTCCTTTAGTGCGTTGCAATAATAACGACGCGTCGACAATGAAATTCCACGTCGACAAATTTTTAGTCGACGTTATCGATTATGTCGACTAATCGTTGCAGCCCTGATTAACGGGTCAGACAGTGAGAGCTGAGAGAGACGTACAACTGCCAAAGCTTACAGAGCTAAGAGGTATGAAAGAGAGGTAAAGAGGTTAAACACTCACCGCACGTGGGTCGGAGGAGGCGAAGAAGGCTCGTCCCCGTCAGACTTTGCTTCCTGCAGTACGCGCTTGCAGAGCCACCGGACAGACCCGGCTCCTCCCAGCTCCCTGTCCTGCAGCTACTCTTTACTGCATTAAGTCACTTCATTAAGCAAAAGGATATAGAGAGACGATTATCTCAGCTTCATATACTGTATATATATTAGGGCTGTCGAAGTTAACGCAATAATAACGCATTAACGCAATCTCAATTTAACGCGATTAAAAAAAATAGTGCCGTTAACGCAGATTCTAGTTCATGTTGAGACTTGACTGGTAGAACCAACGTTTTAATGTCGGACTTGCCACCGTTGTTCATTTGCGGTTTGTTAAAATAATATAACTGAGCGTCGTAGGGATGCACTTGCATAATAAAGAAATAAGTACACGGTATATTCACAAGTTGTCGGGAGCAAAACACTTTATTAACTTAATCTGTTACGGCACTGAATACCGGAGTCAAGCACGCTAGTCCATGAACTATGGAAGCCCCAAAAGGGTCAAAACACACTCACTTCGTGTAGAAACGTCCACTTTTCACATTTCACTTAAAAAACCTTGTTTTCTATAACATTTACACAGATTTAATTTAATGCGATTAATCGCGATTAACTATATGAAATTCTGAGATTAATCGCGATTAAAATTTTTAATCGTTTGACAGCCCTAATATATATATATATATATATATATATATATATATATATATATATATATATATACAGTATATATATATATATACAGTATATATATATATATATATATATACAGTATATACAGTATATACAGTATATACTGTATATATATATGGGTCAAAGACGAGACGTAACTTTTTAGTGTCCCCACTTAATAAATAATATACAATTTATATTAATATAAGTGGATATACCTTCAATCTACTCCATTTGTACATGTTTACCGAAACGAAGTAATTTTTACAGAAAATGTATGATTTTTGAAAAAATAACCCTTGAAACCCCCAAAATGTCATTCAGTGCAACGGTCCCCCTACCTCTTTAAGTAATAAAACATTAAGAAAAAAATAATTAATCTTAAGTAAAACTTAAAATTTACTGCTTTGGCATAATTGTACAAATGTCATGGGTGACATATTAAATAATATTCAATCAGATGTGTTTTTTAATATTAATAATATTCAGTACACTTTCAGTCCCCATTTTCCCAATCTTCAGTTGACATTCAATACAACGTTAATAAAAAGCCTTATTTTAATATTTGATCAAGTTACTGCAGTCATGTGACCAATTATAACAAAAAAAGAAGACTCCTGGGGACCCTTCAGCACACACACAGTCAGTGCATTTTAACATTATTTGATAAAAATGTCTTTTTACTGACATAATACATTAAAGAACAAAACTGAGTGTCATTCAGTACAACACAAAACGTAATATTACGGTTACTCTTGTAAACAAACAAGGTTATTAACATTTAAATGTGAATATGTGTAGAAATGTCTTTGAGCTAAGGTCAATGTTAGCTTTGGCTAACCACTGGGATAACTGTAAAATATCTGTCATTCAGTACAACAACAGTCATTCAGTGCAACAGAATTTCGCTGTTGCACTAAATTGACAATGACATTGTTATACTGACTTTTTAATGTTTTAAAATTATTTTTAAGCAAAATTGAAACAAATTCCTTTGTGTGGCCAAATCCACCTGATGAAATGTACTACTTCAAGTCTGATGTCAAAATCATGATCGCAGAACTAAAGCCATGTACAGCAAGAACCTCAAGATTAACAACAAAAGATAAAATGTGACTTCAAATGGTTTTCACTGCTGAATGAATTTAGATTTACTGCAGCAACTTTTTCACGCATTATGACACAAATTCCACACTTCCTCACTGTTCTGGTGCCTTACAAATTGTTATGATGGCTTCATTAGCTATGTTTTAATATTAAAATGCTTTATGAATATATTGAAATGCTTTAACAGCAACCATTTTTTCATGCTATGACAGGACTTCAAATGATCTCATGTTACATCACTTTTATGCAAGTTTCTTGTTTTATTTCAGAATAAAGTTTACGTTTTGATTGCCTTACTTTTTTCATGATGTAGTTTGTTTATTAGGATTTTAACGTCATGTTTTACACTTTCGGTTACATTAATGACAGGAAACGGTACTTTATCTTCACACAAGGTTCATTAGCTTTATCAAACACAGTCATGGACAATTTAGTGTGTCCAATTCACCTCACTTGCTGTGGGAGGAAACCGGAGCTCCCGGAGTAAACCCACGCAGACGCGGGGAGAACCTGCAAACTCATGATGTGGTAATATTATAACACATACTTGCCACTGGTGTGGCATAATTTCATTCTACTACTGCTACTTTAATTAATAAAGAACTTAAAAACAAATTAAGTCATGAATATTCTGATGTAACAGGATAATTTGGAGTATGTCATTCAGTGAAACAAAATCATTTGCTTAAAATAACTAACAAGTAATTATTATTATTTTTTTCATGTGAATGCAAGAGAATTCAGGCCTGCTGCATAGAAAACTGAGTTTGATTGGGTTTCAAATAGACTAGAATGTGTAGCAAAAACGTCTTGTATACAAATAAACAAAATCCCAAGACGCATTAGAGTACAAACAAGGCACAGACAATTCAAAACAGAGTAAGTACAGTTTCTTCTGAGGTTTTAAATCTTTTGTAAGAGATATACTAAACTTACAAATTTGAAATGGCTAAGATTGTTCCTTGTGTGTGTATTTTTTCATAAATTAGTCGTTGCACTGAATGACATTTTTGTGCCCTTGTTGTGTGTCAACCACACAAACTATCAAATAAGCAAAATGCTGAGGGAAAAAAATACATATTTACATAGGTGACACATTTGTGCACAATATTAAATGAAAAAATTATACAATTTAACCATTTTATTTTTTTGGTACTTGGAACACCCTATTCGTCTTTCACCCATATATATATATATATACAGTATACATATATATATATATAGTTATGTGTGTGTGTATATATATATACAGTGTATCACAAAAGTGAGTACACCCCTCACATTTCTGCAGATATTTAAGTATATCTTTTCATGGGACAACACTGACAAAATGACACTTTGACACAATGAAAAGTAGTCTGTGTGCAGCTTATATAACAGTGTAAATTTATTCTTCCCTCAAAATAACTCAATATACAGCCATTAATGTCTAAACCACCGGCAACAAAAGTGAGTACACCCCTAAGTGAAAGTTCCTGAAGTGTCAATATTTTGTGTGGCCACCATTATTTCTTAGAACTGCCTTAACTCTCCTGGGCATGGAGTTTACCAGAGCTTCACAGGTTGCCACTGGAATGCTTTTCCACTCCTCCATGACGACATCACGGAGCTGGCGGATATTCGAGACTTTGCGCTCCTCCACCTTCCGCTTGAGGATGCCCCAAAGATGTTCTATTGGGTTTAGGTCTGGAGACATGCTTGGCCAGTCCATCACCTTTACCCTCAGCCTCTTCAATAAAGCAGTGGTTGTCTTAGAGGTGTGTTTGGGGTCATTATCATGCTGGAACACTGCCCTGTGACCCAGTTTCCGGAGGGAGGGGATCATGCTCTGCTTCAGTATTTCCCAGTACATATTGGAGTTCGTGTGTCCCTCAATGAAATGTAACTCCCCAACACCTGCTGCACTCATGCAGCCCCAGACCATGGCATTCCCACCACCATGCTTGACTGTAGGCATGACACACTTATCTTTGTACTCCTCACCTGATTGCCGCCACACATGCTTGAGACCATCTGAACCAAACAAATTAATCTTGGTCTCATCAGACCAGAGGACATGGTTCCAGTAATCCATGTCCTTTGTTGACATGTCTTCAGCAAACTGTTTGTGGGCTTTCTTGTGTAGAGACTTCAGAAGAGGCTTCCTTCTGGGGTGACAGCCATGCAGACCAATTTGATGTAGTGTGCGGCGTATGGTCTGAGCACTGACAGGCTGACCCCCCACCTTTTCAATCTCTGCAGCAATGCTGACAGCACTCCTGCGCCTATCTTTCAAAGACAGCAGTTGGATGTGACGCTGAGCACGTGCACTCAGCTTCTTTGGACGACAAACGCGAGGTCTGTTCTGAGTGGACCCTGCTCTTTTAAAACGCTGGATGATCTTGGCCACTGTGCTGCAGCTCAGTTTCAGGGGGTTGGCATCTTCTTGTAGCCTTGGCCATCTTTATGTAGCGCAACAATTCGTCTTTTAAGATCCTCAGAGAGTTCTTTGCCATGAGGTGCCATGTTGGAACTTTCAGTGACCAGTATGAGAGAGTGTGAGAGCTGTACTACTAAATTGAACACACCTGCTCCCTATGCACACCTGAGACCTAGTAACACTAACAAATCACATGACATTTTGGAGGGAAAATGACAAGCAGTGCTCAATTTGGACATTTAGGGGTGTAGTCTCTTAGGGGTGTACTCACTTTTGTTGCCGGTGGTTTAGACATTAATGGCTGTATATTGAGTTATTTTGAGAGAAGAATAAATTTACACTGTTATATAAGCTGCACACAGACTACTTTTCATTGTGTCAAAGTGTCATTTTGTCAGTGTTGTCCCATGAAAAGATATACTTAAATATCTGCAGAAATGTGAGGGGTGTACTCACTTTTGTGATACACTGTATATATATATATATATATATATATATATATATATATATATATATATATACAGTGTATCACAAAAGTGAGTACACCCCTCACATTTCTGCAAATATTTCATTATATCTTTTCATGGGACAACACTATAGACATGAAACTTGGATATAACTTAGAGTAGTCAGTGTACAGCTTGTATAGCAGTGTAGATTTACTGTCTTCTGAAAATAACTCAACACACAGCCATTAATGTCTAAATGGCTGGCAACATAAGTGAGTACACCCCACAGTGAACATGTCCAAATTGTGCCCAAAGTGTCAATATTTTGTGTGACCACCATTATTATCCAGCACTGCCTTAACCCTCCTGGGCATGGAATTCACCAGAGCTGCACAGGTTGCTACTGGAATCCTCTTCCACTCCTCCATGATGACATCACGGAGCTGGTGGATGTTAGACACCTTGAACTCCTCCACCTTCCACTTGAGGATGCGCCACAGGTGCTCAATTGGGTTTAGTCCATCACCTTTACCTTCAGCTTCCTCAGCAAGGCAGTTGTCATCTTGAAGGTTGTGTTTGGGGTCGTTATCCTGTTGGAAAACTGCCATGAGGCCCAGTTTTCGAAGGGAGGGGATCATGCTCTGTTTCAGAATGTCACAGTACATGTTGGAATTCATGTTTCCCTCAATGAACTGCAGCTCCCCAGTGCCAGCAACACTCATGCAGCCCAAGACCATGATGCTACCACCACCATGCTTGACTGTAGGCAAGATACAGTTGTCTTGGTACTTCTCACCAGGGCGCCGCCACACATGCTAGACACCATCTGAGCCAAACAAGTTTATCTTGGTCTCGTCAGACCACAGGGCATTCCAGTAATCCATGTTCTTGGACTGCTTGTCTTCAGCAAACTGTTTGCGGGCTTTCTTGTGCGTCAGCTTCCTTCTGGGATGACGACCATGCAGACCGAGTTGATGCAGTGTGCGGCGTATGGTCTGAGCACTGACAGGCTGACCTCCCACGTCTTCAACCTCTGCAGCAATGCTGGCAGCACTCATGTGTCTATTTTTTAAAGCCAACCTCTGGATATGACGCCGAACACGTGGACTCAACTTCTTTGGTCCACCCTGGCGAAGCCTGTTCCGAGTGGAACCTGTCCTGGAAAACCGCTGTATGACCTTGGCCACCATGCTGTAGCTCAGTTTCAGGGTGTTAGCAATCTTCTTATAGCCCAGGCCATCTTTGTGGAGAGCAACAATTCTATTTCTCACATCCTCAGAGAGTTCTTTGCCATGAGGTGCCATGTTGAATATCCAGTGGCCAGTATGAGAGAATTGTACCCAAAACACCAAATTTAACAGCCCTGCTCCCCATTTACACCTGGGACCTTGACACATGACACCAGGGAGGGACAACGACACATTTGGGCACAATTTGGACATGTTCACTGTGGGGTGTACTCACTTATGTTGCCAGCTATTTAGACATTAATGGCTGTGTTTTGTGTTATTTTCAGAAGACAGTAAATCTACACTGCTATACAAGCTGTATACTGACTACTATAAGTTATATCCAAGTTTTATTTCTATAGTGTTGTCCCATGAAAAGATATACTTAAATATCTGCAGAAATGTGAGGGGTGTACTCACTTTTGTGATACACTGTATATATATATATATATACACACACACACACACATAACTACACTCACTGTCCATTTTATCAGCTCCACTTACCATACAGAAGCACTTTATAATTCTACAATTACTGACCGGTCCATCTGTTTCTCTGCATGCTTTGTTAGCCCCCTTTCATGCTGTTCTTCAATGGTCAGGACCACCACAGAAACAACCTGGGTTCGATTCCCTAGCCCGTGTCTGCAAAACTTTCCTCCGCCCGATCTTCAGTAGACTGTGGATGCATCGTTATCTGGTCGGTTGTCTATTATGCAAGCCCACTGCCTCTGAGATTGGGGTTTGAATTTCAGCAGTGTTCAGTGTTTCCCACTGCAACCTTGACCATGATAAAGCGGTTGATGGAAATACTTCCTACATTCATATTCATTAGCTGAAATATTGGGATCCAGATTTGTTAGTTTACATTCAGTGGCTTGTAATTACGCATAAATAGCTATACGTCATATCTGGCAACCCTTTGCACAAACTCTAAACCAAAACTATTTGTGGGTTAAATGGCATCATGGCTTCGTGGAGATTTTCGGTACTACCTAAATGCTTTATTTACAAATATCTATTTTAACAAGCACTGACAGCAAGAAGGTCCTGGGTTCGATTCCCAGATGAAGTGTTCTCCCACAGCCCAAAGACATGCAGTCAGGTTAACTGGAGATACCAAACTGGATTAGATGTGAATGTATGGGTGTGTGTGTTTGCCCTGTGATGGATTGACGACCTGCCCAGGGTGTTTCCTATTTTTAGTCCAGTGAATTAGACCCACCACGACCCTGAACAGGATAAAGCGGTGGTGAAACACACAATGAATGAATGAATGTTCATATTCAAACATTTATACATTGTCAAATCTGTTTAACATTGTGTACTAATCTACGTACAAAAATGATGGTCTGCTGTCAGCACAAATAAACATCGTATTGTGAACCGAAGTACAGCATGAACGAATGCTGAATGAAAACCACTGGGCGGGAAGTGACCACAGATTTCTTTTGGTCGGTAAATCATCATAACTCCAGCAGAAACTGAAATTAAGCCTGTAGGTCACACACGCGTGTACTGTTGTGATTTCGGAGCGACTGGATGCAGAACGGAACACACGGGGATGCATGGATTTATATTGACATGTTAATGCGCTATTGTTTTTTGTCATTTCCATTGAAAGAACCGAGAAGCAGATGTTTGAGAGAACAGAGAGCACAATAGTCCGGGGGTTGCAGATGCCAGAGGCATTAAGTGCTACAGAGTAGCACCACAGAGTAGTATTTGGGTGGTGGATCCTTCTCATCACTGCAGTGACACTGACACGGTGGTGGTGTGTTAGTGTGTGTTGTGCTGGTATGAGTGGATCAGACACAGCAGCGCAGCTGGAGTTTTTAAATACTCACTGTCCACTCTATTAGACACTCCTACCTAGTTGGTCCACCTTGCAGATGTAAAGTCAGAGACGATCTTTCGTCTATTGCTGCTGTTTGAGTCGGTCATCTTTGAGATCTTCATCAGTGGTCACAGGACGCTGCCCACGGGGCGCTGTTGGCTGGATATATTTTTGGTTGGTGGACTATTCTCAGTCCAGCAGTGACAGTGAGGTGTTTAAACTCCAGCAGCGCTGCTGTGTCTGATCCACTCATACCAGCACAACACACACTAACACACCACCACCATGTCAGTGTCACTGCAGTGCTAAGAATGATCCACCACCCAAATAATACCTGCTCTGTAGTGGTCCTGGGAGAGTCCTGACCATTGAAGAAGAGCATGAAAGGGGGCAAAGCATGCAGAGAAACAGATGGACTACAGTCAGTAATTGTCGAACTACAAAGTGCTCCTATATGGTAAGTGGAGCTGATACAATGGACAGTGTGTGTAGAAACAAGGAAGTGGTTTTAATGTTATGGTTGATCAGTGTAGGCTCAATTGTTAAGGTGGTTCACTGGCTTAAGAGAACAATCTTTACATTCGTCAAAAATTCTGACCTCGGTTTTTATTAAAAGCATTTACTTTTACTTAAGTATTATTGTAAGAGGTGACTAACTTCTTTTAAAGTAAATATCTGGTAAGATACTTGTACTTGTATACTTTATCCATCACTGCTTTTTTACCACCATTCTACACTATTCAGGGTCGCGGTGGGTACCATTTACCGGGCAAAAGGTAGGAAACACTCCAGACAGGTCGCCAGTCCATCACAGTAAGAATAATAATGTTTTATTTCATTTTTATCTTCTGATTTACAACTACTGTATTGTCACACTTACCTATCACAAAGGGCGGCACGGTGGCTAAGTGGGTAGCACTGTCGCCTCACAGCAGGAAGGTCCTGGGTTCGATCCCCAGGTGGGGCGGTCCGGTCCTTTCTGTGTGGGGTTTGCATGTTCTCCCCGTGTCTTAACAGAACGTTACAATCCTATTAAACAAACAAACAAACATGTCGCAAAAGTGGTTGGAATTGGTTACATGTAAAAAATAGAGTGAACTTCTTGTCGCATAATATGTCCATAATTTAAATGGAAAACTTTACAGATACTTTGCGTTTTTTGTAGTTTGGGGCAAGATTAAATCTGACTATCTGATTGTGTTTCCATGTGTGTAAATGATCTCTATAAGTAGTGAAAAATAAAGAAATAAAATTGGTATCAATGTGCTTGTTTTATTATGCTAATCCTCAAAGCTAAAGTTCGAGTCTCCTCAGTTTTTTTTTCTTTTTTTTCTTTATATTCTCTCTGGCTGTCTTTTCTTAGGGTTTTTACCTCAGGTCACGATCCATTTGTAACAAAAAATATATTATTATATATTACATATAATATAATATAATATAATATGAAAACTAATTTCAATAAACAACGTGTTGCTAAGTTGAGTGAAACGTGTAATGCAATATTAAACGTGCAAAACCCAAACATATTACACTAACAAATGTACACAGAGGACAAAATACTGATTAGGTAAAATATTTAATAAAATTAGAACCATATGTACAGTACTTTGTGTTTATTGTACCTGTATTAGGGTACATGGACGTTGTCTTAAGTGCATTCTTTTAGTGCCATCCAATGGAAACATCCAGTTACTACAGATACCATTAACACTGGAGTGTTTATTCTCTTAGTGAGATTAGATCAGTATTTATTACAGGTTTCTATGTAGCCTAAGCACTGATGTGTGTGTTTGGACAGACTAACCACATTAAACACCTGATGCAGTGTTAACACTATATGCATATTAGAGTTAAACTGGTTCTATTTGATCTTATATTGTGTTATGTTATGGTACATTTGTTGGTGGGGTGTGTTTATTGTTATGTATTTGTGGTGTATTTAGGTTTAATGACATTTTTCATGTGGTCTAGTACAATTCTTGTGACAGGATGTAGGCCCACCATTATACATTTGCTTACAAAGAATCAAAGACACCCCATGGACACTCCATTCCAACACCACAGACATTAATATAGTAATATAAGGTCGACTCCACTTATATGGCTTCAATGCTTTGAAAGAGTATTTTGTGAGATTTTGTAGTGAGTAGGTATTTATGCCCAATTATTAAAGAAATTTAGTTGAGGTCAGAGCTCTGCACAGGAAACAGGAAGCAAAGTTATGAGAAGCCCTTTTCCATATTGTTGCCCTCAATCCAGACGTATTGTGAATTTTAAATAATTGGTTTTATACACCTGTTGGCAGTTGGTGTGGCCACATTTGATTGCAGTGTGTGTGTTCAATCAGGTTTGTGCAAAAGGCTTGTTAAGGTAAAATATGAAAACAAATAAAAACAAAAATGAAATAAATAAAATGATGTGAGACATTTAACCTGTATGTACAGTATGTTTGTACTGTATATAGAAATTCGACCATGCAGATTGCAAACTGTTCATTAGTAATAATACTAATAAAATTATAAAAACCCTAAAACCTACATAAGGGTTTTAGGGTTTAGGTTTTATTTTTACAAAGATAGGGTGATGAAGTGTAAATTTAAAATAAAATAATGCTTTCAATTAAGGTTTAGGTTTTATTTGTAGACTTTGTGTAGAATTATGTTTTAGGGTTAGGTTAAGGATTTATTAAAAGACATAAGGTATTGTTTTTGAAAGTTTGTATTAGGCTTCGGGTTTTAGTTTAGAACTCTTAGGTTTAGGGTTAAATGTAATATTTATAGTATAGTCCTGAATGTTTATATTTCGATCAAGTTTATGGTTAGTCTTTAGGTCAGGGTTTAGGTTTATGTTAACGTTGTAGTGTTTTGGATAGGTTTCTCAGATCTAGGTATGTGGTTCAGTTGTTCGGT
Source organism: Trichomycterus rosablanca (assembly GCF_030014385.1). NCBI lineage: Eukaryota > Metazoa > Chordata > Actinopteri > Siluriformes > Trichomycteridae > Trichomycterus > Trichomycterus rosablanca. The sequence continues at coordinate 4,811,989 of NC_085997.1, forward strand.
AACAGCAAAGCATTAAAATCCTAAAACAAACATACAGCCTACATAAAGGTTTTAAGATTTAGGATTTATTTTTGCAAGATCTGGTGTTAAATTGTAAATTTGAAATAAAATAATGCTTTTAGTTAAGGTTTATGTTTTATTTGTAGACTTTGTGAGGAATGCGTTTTAGGGTTAGGTTAAATATTATTATATTATCTATCTGTCTGTCTGTCTGTCTATCTATCCAATATACTGATGTAAAACACTATAAATCAACATATTTACCTCACTAGCTTTGTGTGATGTTGTCTATCTATCTATCTATCTATCTATCTATCTATCTATCTATCTATCCATCCATCCATCCATCCATCCATCCATCCATCCATCCATCCATCCATCCATCCATCCATCCATCCATCCATCCATCCATCCATCCATCCATCCATCCATCCAATATACTGATGTAACACACTATAAATCAACATATTTTTCTCACTGGCTTTGTGTAATGTTATCTATCTATCTATCTATCTATCTATCTATCTATCTATCTATCTATCTATCTATCTATCTATCTATCTATCTATCTATAATCTATCTATCTATCTATCTATCTATCTATCTATCTATCTATCTATCTATAATCTATCTATCTATCTATCTATCTATCTATCTATCTATCTATCTATCTATCTATCTATCTATCTATCTATAATCTATCTATCTATCTATCTATCTATCTATCTATCTATCTATCTATCTATCTACCTATCTATCTATCTATCTATCTATCTATCTATAATCTATCTATCTATCTATCTATCTATCTATCTATCTATCTATCTATCTATCTATCTATCTATCAAGTCAACTTTATTTATATAGCGCTTTTTACAATAGACATTGTCTCAAAGCAACTTTACAAAATCCAGGACCAACAGATACAAAAACCCCTGATGAGCAAGCCAAGGGCAACTGTGGCAAGGAAAAACTCTCTGAACGTTACAGGAAAAAACTGTCTATCTATCTATCTATCTATCTATCTATCTATCTATCTATCTATCTATCTATCTATCTATCTATCCAATATACTGGTGTAAAACACTATAAATCAAGATATTTACCTCACTAGCTTTGTGTAATATTATCTACCTATATTTATATTTTGGTTAAGTTTAGGTCAGTCTTTAGGTCAGAGTTTAGATTTATGCTAATGCTGTAGTGTTTATTTTTGGGATTAAGTTCTAGGTTTAGGAGGTAAGTTTAGTTTTAGGTTTACTGTTAGGATTCACTGTATTTATTAGTAATTTTTTAATTGACAGAATTGTGTTTAAATGTGTGGGAGAGACTCGTAACCAGGTATTAAAGTGTGTGTTCATCCACCTGTGAGAGGAAACAGCTAAAACAGTGACGTGTCCCTCAGCAACAAGCTCATTAATGCAAACACTGGGTTACTATGGAGCTACAGGGGGGGCAACGGATTTCTATGGACTTCACACTATAGTCACTAATCATCAGTACTAACACAGCAAACATGGACGAGGACTCATCAGCTCTGGATAAACGATTTAATTTGATTGAGGAATATGTTCTGAATGCTTTAAGAGTAAAACACGACCGCTGGCAGAAATGTCTCTCAGTAGAGGAGCAGAAACAAACGATCCAAAACTTTCTGGACGCGTCGGACTACACAACACTGGTCGTGAATCTGAATTCCAACGGACAGCTGATACCTGCCAACGACATATCCGCGTCCACGAAGAACAAAGCTGTTTATTTTATTAAACGCAGTCGGACGGCTTTGTCTTCTGACAATATGAAGAAGAATGTGAAGTACGGAGAAATGTCTTTTAGTCCCCTGGAACAGTTTTCCGCTTTAGTGGGCAAGGTAAGCAAAATTCCGACATACACACGTACAGACCGCTTACGCATTTTACGAATTTTACGTAGCGTTGGATGTAATTCAAATAGCTTCTGGTTGCCTTTTAGGGTGCACTACTGAGGGTATAACATATACAGTTTTCGTGCGCTTTGTAGTGCACTACGTGTGTAAGTGGGCAATATTTGGGATTAAGCCATACACTTGTAGCAGTTAATTTTGGATCTTATTGTCTTCGAATAATTAAAATTGTGTATTCATTTATTCTATTTATTATTATTTATATTTTTATATTTTATATTTTTATTTTATTTATTCTATTTATTTTAATTATTAACATTTTATTTATTTATTTACATTTTATTAATTTTTTTTTATTATTTAATTTTTTTGTTCATTATTATTTTCTTATTGCTAATTTTTTTCCTTCTTTTCAATAATTTTTATCCTATTTATTTGTATTATTTACATTTTATTTATTTATTTTCATTTTATTTTAATGTTTTATTATTTAATTTTTTTGTTCATTATTATTTTCTTATTGCTAAATTTTTTCCTTTTTTTCAATAATTTTTATTCTATTTATTTGTATTATTTACATTTTATTTATTTATTTTCATTTTATTTTAATGTTTTTATTATTTAATTTTTTTGTTCATTATTATTTCCTTATTGCTAAATTTTTTCCTTCTTTTCAATAATTTTTATTCTATTTATTTGTATTATTTACATTTTATTTATTTATTTTCATTATATTTTAATGTTTTTATTATTTAATTTTTTTGTTCATTATTATTTTCTTATTGCTAGATTTTTTCCTTTTTTCAATAATTTTTATTCTATTTATTTGTATTATTTACATTTTATTTATTTATTTTCATTTTATTTTAATGTTTTTATTATTTAATTTTTTTGTTCATTATTATTTTGTTATTGCTAAATTTTTTCCTTCTTTTCAATAATTTTTATTCTATTTATTTGTATTATTTACATTTTATTTATTTATTTTCATTTTATTTTAATGTTTTTATTATTTAATTTTTTTGTTCATTAATATTTTCTTATTGCTAGATTTTTTCCTTTTTTTCAATAATTTTTATTCTATTTATTTTTATTATTTACATTTTATTTATTTATTTTCATTTTATTTTCATTTTTTTATTATTTAATTTGTTCATTATTATTTTCTTATTGCTATGTAATTCAAGCTTCTTGTTGCCTTTTAGGGTGCACTACTGAGGGTATAACATGTACAGTTTTCATGCACTATGTAGTGCACTACATGTGTAAGTGGGCGAGATTCGGGATTAAGCCATACACTTGTAGCAGTTAAATTTGGATATTATTGTTTTTGAATAATTAAAACTGTATATTCATTTATTCTATTTATTATTATTTATATTATTTATTATTATTTTATTTATTTTCATGTTATTTTTAATTATTATTTATTAATAATTTCTATTTATTCTATTTTTTTTTTTTTCATTTTTTTTTTTTTTTTTATTATTTAATTTTTTTGTTTATTATTTTTTTAAAGCTAAATTTTTTCCTTCTTTTCAATAATTTTTTCATTTTATTTTCATTTTATTTTCATTTTATTTTCATTTTATTTTCATTTTATTTTCATTTTATTTTCATTTCATTTAAATTTTTTTATTATTTAATTTTTTTGTTCATTATTATTTTCTTATTGCTATGTAATTCAAATAGCTTCTTATTGCCTTTTAGGGTGCACTACTGAGGGTATAACATATACAGTTTTCATGCGCTATGTAGTGCACTATGTGTGTAAGTGAGATTTGGGATTAAGCCATACACTTGTAGCAGGTGCTTACAATAGTATACAGTCTGAGCAGTTGAGGGTCGAGGACCCTCAGCAGCAACAGCAACCTGGCAGTGGTGGGGCTTGAACCAGCGACCTTCTGATTATTAGTGCAGCATTTAAATTAGTCGCATTAATTCCGACTCTGTTGTGTTTAATAAGCACGTACACACTGGTATTAACAGCATTGGATTTTCACATCAAGAACCAATTAAGTGTAACCAATCCACCTACCGCATTATATATTTTATATAAATATATGCAGGGTTAAAATACACATACAGAAACTAACATCATTCATTTATTGGTTCTTTATTGGTTCATATCATTTAAGTTCAGACTACAGTAGTTAAAATGTGTGCTCATATAAATAGGGCTAGTTTGCCCACACCTATTACGAAGTGATGTGAAGGCGATGTGAAGCTCGACTGACCTTTGACAGTGTCACAGGAATTGTGCTGAGCAAGTGGCACCACACTACACCGATTGGCGCAGTCTGCACACGTTGTGGATCCAAACGTCTCCTTTGGGTCAGCTTGCCCATTCAGGTCAGATCCTGATGGTCAAAAAGTGCCATGACACCAGCTGGTTCCAAGAGAAGATGCAACAGAGAAACTGGCAGCTCTGTGAGAATGAAACCATAATAAATCAGCGACTGTTAATTAAAAGGAACCGACACATCAAATCATCTGCACCTCCATGCCACCTCTGCTGGCCAAAATGGCAAAGCAGAAGGGCGTGGTTCTATTCCGTGCCCCCCTGCTGATCTCCATGACAGGTGGACCTGATCACAGATGGGTGCAGTCAAACTAGTCTTATTTATATGGACACAGAGAATCCAGACATTATAGCTCAGTTGTAGTCAGTCAAACACTGACAAGGCATTGTCAATTGGAACTGAATATGGCTGGCAGAGGGGGCATGGAGGCGCAGATGATTTGATTTCTTATAATCAAGAGTCTTTAAGTCGTTGTGGTTTGCACTCTACATGAGTGAACATGATCTTTCACCAGGAGGAATCACAGATGGGTGTGTCTGGTCTCCAAACACACATGCAGGACCTGTCTCTTCAATGAATCCTGACCAGCACAAGCTGTTCTCCTGAATTAGTGAAGTCCTAACACTGAGCCCTAAATAAGTTCCACTGAGACCAAGACCTAGGGCATTCATAAAGCCAAAGTTGTTGTTCTAATAACTACTGTACTTATTCCTGTAACACTGTAGGTTGTGCTTCCAGTACTGCTCAACAACCAAAACCAGCGTCAATGGCCACAAGTCATGTCTCAGGACCTGAGGCGACACATCCACGTCCTGAAATCCAGCGTGCTCGTGATCTCTGGGCAAGTCAAAGGCAAAACCTTTCTTCCTCTTCCTCCAGGATCAGAGAGGATCGAACAAATAGCTTCTGAAGGAGATAAATGGTAAGTAAATATGTTTTTTTTATTTTAAATCATAATAACGTTGGTCCCTTTCTAAGTTGCCTCAGTCACCTACAGTACAAGTGATGTGCTGTGGAAACATCTAGGAGCAACAACAGTTCATTAGCAAAGAGACATACCATTCAAGTTTAGCTTGGGGTCACGGGTTCAGTAAGGCCTCAGTTCCAACCTGCCCCAGGAGGCAACATCAGCACACATCTGGTAATCTGGAGTTCCAATAATTGCTGCCTGGCACAAGCCATCGATCACTACGTCCGATACCAAGCGTCGGATGACGTGGTGTAAAGTACTGTGCTATAGAACTGTTGAGCAATGAACATGAAGAAACTCAAGCACAATTAAATGTACTTAAAGAACCTAACAGCATCTTAAACCAAAAAAAATTATTGATTAAAAAGGAAAGAAATGCAGCAAAAAATATTATTAAAAATAATAATAAATAAAATAATAATAATTATAATAATAATAATAATAATAATAATGAATAAATAAATAAATAAATAAATAAAAATTGTTGAGTAAATAGCAAAAAATGCAGCAATAAAATAATAATAATAAATAAAAAAATAAATAAATGAAATAAAGGCCGCTCAAGTGGTGCAGCGGTAAAAACACACGCTGTTCATCATTCAAATCTCGGCTCTGCCTGCTGGCTGAGGCTGAGCGGCCACATGAACGACGATTGGCCTGTTGTTCAGATAGGGGTGGGATTAAGCCGGATGGGGACTCTCTCTCAGACTAGTGCGATAGTGCGACCTCTGCTGGCTGGTTGGTGGCGCCTGCACGGAGATGGGAAAGGAGTGCGGTAGAGGGTGTGGCTCTCCGTACACAGCGCTGTACTGCACTGCACTCATCAAGTGTAGGTGATAAGATGTTCGATTGCTGTGCACATGTCGGAGGGGGCGTGGAGCAGCCTCGTCCTCCCCAATCAGGAGCAGGGACCAGCATTAGTGAGAGGATGATTGAAAAAATTAAATAAATAAATAAATAAATAAATAAAAATAAATAAATAAAATGTAAATACACAATACTACTACTACTACTTATAATAAATATAATAAAAAATTATTAAGAAAAACAAGGGGAAAAAAATGCAGCAGTGGCAAATGAATCAATGCTGCCATGTCGTAAGACATACAAAACCAGCCCGATTCCTCCATGCCACAGGGGAGACGTTGTGGACAAGAGCATCATCCACTCCATCGAGTCCGTGGTGATCGAATGGAGCCATCAGATACACAAGGTCCTCCAGAGAGATTCATCCGAGCCACTGCTCAAGGGCAAAAACCCCATGCCTCACGAGGAGCTGAACTTCTGGAAGAACAGGTCAGCGCACTAGTCTCGTATCATAAATACTAAATGTATTTGTTTAGCAGATATAATCTTTTTATTTTCTGTGGATTTTATCACCAGATATGCCGACCTAAAGTGCACACACGACCAGTTTAAGTCTTCCACAGTGGCAAAAATGGCCGAGCTTCTGGATGCAGTAGAAAGTAGCTACTACCCCGCCTTTAGAAACATGCTGAAGGACGTCAATGAAGGTATGTGTACGTTTTAGATTTAAATTTGGACTACATTGGTGCTTGTGGGTGGCACGGTGGCTCGGTGGGTAGCACAGTCGCCTCACAGCAAGAAGGTCCTGGGTTCGATCCCCAGGAGGGGCGGTCCCCAGTCAGGTTCATTGGAGACACTGAATTACCCTATAGGTGAATGTGTGTGTGTAAGTGTGTCTGTCCTGCGATGAACTGGCACCCTGCCCTGGGTGTTACTGTGTGCCTTGCGCCCACTGAAAAGCTGGGATAGGCTCCAGCACCCCCCCCCCCACGACCCTAATTGGATAAGCAGTTAAGAAAGTGATTGAGTGATGCTGAATATAAGCAGGGTTGCCAGATGTTTCCTTTCTTTTTTTTTAGTACTATTTAATTTATTTCCCCTTATTTGGGACCCCCAGTCTTTGCCCATATTTGAGGCCAGTCTTTGCCCATATTTGAGGCCAGTCTTTGCCCATATTTCAGGCCAGTCTTTGCCCATATTTCAGGCCAGTCTTTGCCCATATTTCAGGCAAGTCTTTGCCCATATTTCAGGCCAGTCTTTGCCCATATTTCAGGCCAGTCTTTGCCCATATTTCAGGCCAGTCTTTGCCCATATTTCAGGCCAGTCTTTGCCCATATTTGAGACCAGTCTTTGACCATATTTGAGGCCAGTCTTTGCCCATATTTCAGGCTAGTCTTTGCCCATATTTCAGGCCAGTCTTTGCCCATATTTCAGGCCAGTCTTTGCCCATATTTCAGGCCAGTCTTTGCCCATATTTCAGGCCAGTCTTTGCCCATATTTCAGGCCAGTCTTTGACCATATTTGAGGCCAGTCTTTGCCCATATTTCAGGCCAGTCTTTGCCCATATTTCAGGCCAGTCTTTGCCCATATTTGAGGCCAGTCTTTGCCCACATGTGAGGCCAGTCTTTGCCCATATTTGAGGCCAGTCTTTGCCCATATTTCAGGCCAGTCTTTGCCCACATGTGAGGCCAGTCTTTGCCCATACTTGAGGCCAGTCTTTGCCCATATTTCAGGCCAGTCTTTGCCCATATTTCAGGCCAGTCTTTGCCCATATTTGAGGCTAGTCTTTGCCCCTATTTCAGGCCAGTCTTTGCCCACATGTCAGGCCAGTCTTTGCCCCTATTTCAGGCAAGTCTTTGCCCACATGTCAGGCCAGTCTTTGACCATATTTGAGGCCAGTCTTTGCCCATATTTGAGGCCAGTCTTTGCCCATATTTGAGGCCAGTCTTTGCCCATATGTGAGGCCAGTCTTTGCCCATATTTCAGGCCAGTCTTTGCCCATATTTCAGGCCAGTCTTTGCCCATATTTGCTAGCGGAATATCAGGGCCACATCAGGGCTGTTTTAACACGATCGATCCTAATAACCCTCATGAAAGGTACCGATTAAACTGAGCCTGATCACCCACACAATTGGTTCTTTGTTTTTTCTCTTATAGCTCTCGAGGAAGCAAAGGACATCAATCTATACCTAAAACCCCTAGAGCGACTGATAGAAGATTTGGAAAACGCCGATTTCACTGAGGTCAAGCCACGAATTGCTGCTCTCATGCACACCGTGTGTCTGGTGTGGGCTAACTCCAAATACTACAACACCCCAGCCCGGGTGATTGTCCTCCTACAGGAGATCTGCAACCTCCTCATCCAGCAGGTATGTTCACGAAAGGTTGTATTGACCAAATTAAGATGTTTTGCATACTTCGTAAGTGAATATCGTTCTTGTTCTTATTAAGGTAAGGAACAATCTGAACCCGGAGGACATCCTGAAAGGCGATGTGATGGAAAGTCTGGGGCAAGTGCAGAGCACCCTGGATGTGCTTACACATTTCAAAAACATCTACGAGGACAAAACAAACAGCTTGGGTCTGTACCGGAGGAGCGGGATGGAGGTCAAACCCTGGGACTTCTCTCCTTTCTTGGTGTTCGCCGGGCTGGACCGATTTATTCAACGACTGAAAATGATTGAAGTAAATAAGAGTCATTTTTTCCCCATTTTCCTTTCAATTTAGTCATATCCGATTACCTCTCTACTACTGCTGACTTCTACTCCTGACCGAGGAGAGCCCTGACTAACACCCCCCTTCCTTTTTACCTGCTTAATGCGGGTTCATATGGAGATCCGTATAGCGTACGTAGAGTCACATACTGATCCCCATTATTCCCCGTCTCTGTGCAGGCACCATTGATCAGCCAGCAGAGGTCATAATTGCATCCAATCACTGTCCACAAATTTGCGAGTTGTACGCACAGTGATTGGCTCATCTGAGGGTGGGGATGCCGAATGCTGCAATTATGTGTGCTGCACACGCACACACACACACACACACACATATATATATATATATATATACACATATACATTTATACATGCACACAAATACATATATATATATATATATATATATACACACACACAAGGACACTATATATGGATGTACCCACACACACACATACACACACATATATGTATATATACATACATACATATACATATATGTATATATACATACATACATATACATATATATATATATTAGGGCTGTCAAACGATTAAAAATTTTAATCACGATTAATCTCAGAATTTCATATAGTTAATCGCGATTAATCGCATAAAAAAAAATCTGTGTAAATGTTATAGAAAACAAGGATTTTTAAGTGAAATGTTACAATTAAAATGGTGAACACATTTTATGCTAAATGTACTTATGTTAAAAACTGCTGGGACAAGAGAAAACTGTAAGGGAGTTTTATTCACTAACATACTAGGCAGTAATACTATCCAGCAGAGACCCTTGACTTCGTATAAATGTCAGATTGTAGGTAAAAATTTCTCCATTAGCAAACATTGTGAGTGTGTTTTGACCCTTTGGGGCTTCCATAGTGCATGGAATAGCATGCTTGGCTAACGGTATAACTCTAGCTGTTTGCTATTCGGTACCGTAACAGAAGAAGTAATAAAGTGTTCTGCTCCCGACAACTTGTGAATATACCGTGTATTTATTTCTTTATTAAGCAAGTGCATCACTACAATGCTCGGTTACATTATGTTAACAAACCGCAAATGAAACAAACGGTGGCAAGTCCGACGTTAAAACGTAGGTGCACGGTCAAGTCTCAACATGAACTACGGATGACTCGCAGGGCCAAATAGAATTTGCGTTAACGGCACTATTTTTTTAAATTGCGTTAAATTGAGATTGCGTTAATGCGTTATTATCGCGTTAACTTCGACAGCCCTAATATATACAGTATATATACTGTATACACATATACATTTATACACACACACACACACACACACACACACACACACACACACACACATATATATATATATATATATATACAGTGGGGCCAAAAAGTATTTAGTCAGCCACTGATTGTGCAAGTTCTCCTACTTAGAAAGATGAGAGAGGTCTGTAATTTTCATTATAGGTACACTTCAACTATGAGACAAAATGAGAAAAAAAAAGGATTTTTAAAGAATTTATTTGTAAATTATGGTGGAAAATAAGTATTTGGTCACCCACAAACAAGCAAGATTTCTGGCTCTCACAGACCTGTAACTTCTTCTTTAAGAAGCTCTTCTGATGAATGACCTGCAGAGAGCTGGGACCAAAGTAACAAAGGCTACCATCAGTAACACACTACGCCGAGAGGGACTCAAATCCTGCAGTGCCAGGCGTGTCCCCCTGCTTAAGCCAGTACATGTCCAGGCCCGTCTGAAGTTTGCCAGAGAGCATATGGATGATCCAGAAGAGGATTGGGAGAATATCATGTGGTCAGATGAAACCAAAATGGAACTTTTTGGTAAAAACTCAACTCGTCGTGTTTGGAGGAAGAAGAATGCTGAGTTGCATCCCAAGAACACCATACCTACTGTGAAGCATGGGGGTGGAAACATCATGCTTTGGGGCTGTTTTTCTGCAAAGGGGACAGGACGACTGATCCGTGTTAAGGGAAGAATGAACGGGGCATGTATTGTGAGATTTTAAGCCAAAACCTCCTTCCATCAGTGAGAGCATTGAAGATGGAACGTGGCTGGGTCTTCCAGCATGACAATGATCCCAAACACACCGCTCAGGCAATGAAGGAGTGGCTCCGTAAAAAACATTTCAAGGTCCTGGAGTGGCCTAGCCAGTCTCCAGACCTCAACCCCATAGAACATTTGTGGAGTCCGTGTTGCCCAGCGACAGCCCCAAAACATCACTGCTCTAGAGGAGATCTGCATGGAGGAATGGGCCAAAATACCAGCTACAGTGTGTGCAAACCTGGTGAAGACTTACAGGAAACGTTTGACCTCTGTCATTGCCAACAAAGGTTATGTTACAAAGTATTGAGTTGAACTTTTGTTATTGACCAAATACTTATTTTCCACCATAATTTACAAATAAATTCTTTAAAAATCCTACAATGTGATTTCCTGGATTTTTTTTTCTCATTTTGTCTCTCATAGTTGAAGTGAACCTATGATGAAAATTACAGACCTCTCTCATCTTTCTAAGTAGGAGAACTTGCACAATCAGTGGCTGACTAAATTATATATATACAGTACAGTATATACACACTATAAATACAGTGACTAGTGTGTGATCTTTTCACTTATATCAACAACCACTTTTCTGAGAAGGCTTCTCACAAGACTTTGAAGTATGTCTGTGGGAATTTGTGACCATTCAGTCAAAAGAGCAATTGTATGGCTGGACAATAATGTCGGACAAGAAAACTGCAATTAATGTATTAATGTATATATTATTAACTAGAATGGGTGTCCCAATACTTTTGTCCATAAAGTATGTACAGTATGTACAGTGCATAAAAATGAAATGTCAATGTAATCTATGTAGTTTGTAAATTGTATTCATTTTGCTTTCACTTTAACATATGAACTAGAATTCATACATATTATAAATCTTTGCTGTTTATTCGATTGCCCGCAGACGTTACTACTGACCGTGGTGGACATGATGAAACTGGAGAAGCTGGAGTTTGGAGGCATCCGTGGACGATCCCTCAGTCAGCAGCTTCTGTCTTTGCATGAAGAATTCCTGGAGAACTACAAAACGTTCACAGAGAAATCCTACGACTGCCTGGACGTCGACAATTCGGTACGCGGGCCACGCTTAGAAAACTGGTAAAGGTCCAGCACTGTGTGGACAGGGGGGTTGATGTTCATGTCCTCTTTTTCAGGAGTTCGAGGCCGATTTTGCTAAGTTTAATTCGAGGGTGGAGGATACAGATCAACGCCTTGGTGCCATTTTCGGTCATACGTTTGATGACGCTTCCGGCCTGGAACACGCCTTCAAGGTAAGTAACAGTTTTATAAATATTACACTTTATGTTGCATTTCTTTGAGGTACTCTGGTTTCCTCCCATCTACCCTAAAAGTCATTAAACGTAATGTCGAATACACTGATAAGCCATGAATTAATAACACATTTCAGCTTTGTCTTTGTCACTGTCACTCCTTGGCAGGTCCTAGACATGTTCGGCGGTCTGCTGGAACGTCCCCTGATAGCAGCCGACGCTCACAAGAGATACCCCACGCTCATAGACATGTTTGACAAGGAGCTCGACTGCTGCAAGGAACTCTATAAAAAACACCTACAGGCCGAGGAGCATCTGGGTGAGACGCTCGTGCTGTTTCAAATTAAAAACAGAACCCTTTTTTAATAATATACTTAATGATATTTAGATGATGTGGCACTGCTGTTCTAGGTTACACCCCAGTAAACCGGAACATGCCGGCGGTAGCGGGTGGACTGAAATGGGTCCAGCAAATGCAGGAACGACTCCAGATCTACAACAACTTCCGCTACATTGCCTATCCGTGAGTGTCCTTGAAGTTTTTCAATTAGTCTTCCACTGCTGGGGACCCTGATCACATCTGAGGAGGGTATGTCTTCCATACTTCTCACGCATGGAGAGTAACACATTTCACTTCTGTACAGGCACCTCGAGCTACTAACCACGGTCCTTACACAGCCTTGAAGACCCCACCACCTTTTTAGTCCGGTCTTTTCCCACACAACAGACTAGTGGCCAAGTTTGTCTGCTGCAGGCACTTGTGTATAATTGTGTATATATACTATGTACACACACACACACACACACTAATACAAGAGCATGAACAATAGTGTGTGAACAGTAGCTAATTCTATGCTATGCTATGCTATGCTATGCTAATGGATTAAGATACTGTATAACAGGTCCCTAAACTAAACTACTCTAACCACTAAACTATGAAAGCTATTGACTATGCTAAGCTAATACTAAGCAGAGAATAAACAATGAACATGGCAAACAAGGAACAATGGACATCAACTAACTAGCATGAACCACGGACAAGCTAATCCTGTCTGAAATCCCACACACACGCAAATGCTTCTTAATGTAGCACCAGGTTTTCCGCTAGTTTGGGTCGTTTATGCAGCTTAGCACTGCATGGTATCCAGTGCACGGTGGCATTGCTCCTCCCAACCTCAAATTTAGCTGCTTAATATCAGAAATGTAAACGTTTTCCTTAAATATGGTAAGAATTTTGCAGGTGCCGGGCGGGTGCATAGTAACTGTGAAGTTTGGTGGAGGAAGAACAATGGTCTGAGACTGTTTTACATGATTTGTGATTGACACGAATACGTCACACTATTGCAATGTATGGATGTCCATATACTATTAGTCGAGAAATACTTGTTGATTACTTTTTTATATTTTATAAATAACTATTTTTGTATTATATAAGGCCCTACCTAATTCACGGACCATGAAATGAGCCAAGGTTTGTGTTTAGCCGTAAAATTGAGCACATTTTCCCCGTGATTGTAGTAGGGCCCTATTTATATTTTAAATAATAATAATATTTTTGCATGTCTGCAGGTGTTTGGAATCAGTGGACGGTGAAAACGTCATGCAGAAATACGAGGAAATGATGCTGCTACTTAAACAGTGAGTCCTGAAAGCCTTACCCTTACACCGATCAGCCATAACATTAAAACAACCTCCTTGTTTCTACTCTCACTGTCCATTTTATCAGCTCCACTTACCATATAGAAGCACTTTGTAGTTCTACAACTGATTGTAGCCCATCTGTTTCTCTGCACGCATTATTAGCCCCTTTTCACCCTGTTCTTCAATGGTCAGGACCCCCACAGGACCACTACAGAGCAGGTATTATTTAGGTGGTGGATCATTCTCAGCACTGCGCTGACACTGACATGTGCTGGTATGAGTGGATCAGACACAGCAGCGCTGCTGGAGTTTTTAAATACCGTGTCCACTCACTGTCCACTCTATTAGACACTCCTACCTAGTTGGTCCACCTTGTAGATGTGAAGTCATTTACTGGTGCTCATCCATTGAGTTGGTCATCTTCTAGACCTTCATCAGTGGTCACAGGATGCTGCCCACGGGGCGCTGTTGGCTGGATATTTTTGGTTGGTGGACGATTCTCAGTCCAGCAGTGACAGTGAGGTGTTTAAAAACGACTTCAGCGCTGCTGTGTCTGATCCACTCATACCAGCACAACACACACCCCTGTGGGGGTCCTGACCATTGAAGAACAGCATGAAAGGGGGCTAACAAAGCATGCAGAGAAACAGATGGACTGCAGTCAGTAATTGTAGAACCACAAAGTGCTTCTATATGGTTAGAGGAGCTGATAAAATGGACAATGTGTGTAGAAACAAGGTGTACAGCGTTCAGTATTTACATATACATACACAACAGTCTCATTGCTCTTAAAGAACAAATACGTATCTGCACTGTAATGCATAATTCCATGAACGATGTGTGATTCAGTATTCACAGACATTCACATCCGTGATATTCGTGCTTTTAGCTCCCGTGGATTAAAACCGAATGATGAATTACCTCGCGGAACAGTCCTGATAATAATCGCCAGCATTACACAAGCAATCTAGTTAAAGCTGTTCTGGGCATCTCTAGTTATTACTTCTCCACGCAGCAGCTGATGATTTATGTGGAGCACCGAGCTATTTGATTTCTCAGGACTCCGTGCCGCAGCTGCAATACAATTAAGCTTCCGACCAGCGTGCACAGTTCCAGCGAAGACCAGAGTACAAAGGCGCTTACAATGAGCTTATAAAAGGATTACTTTAGCAGTTGGGACCATTTTCCTCCTCCATCGCTGGTGATAAATGTATCTTGTTTTATGCTGTCTTGTTGTATTGCATCCTCCCAAATATTATCTGTCGTACATTAATCCTATACGGGCGAACGCCTAATTCCTCCCAGAGACATTCTAGTAGCACAGATCTAATATACGGTTTAATATAGAGTCCCCTCTACAATTATTGACAAGCCTGGTAATGACGGGTACAGAAGGTTATAGGAAAATTCACCTTTTGATGTATTAGCTTAATCTCACACCGGAGAGAAATGAGATTTAATTGAAGTAACTTTATTTAGAGAAAAAAATAAATAAATAAATAATAAATAAATAAATATATATATATACAGTGTATCACAAAAGTGAGTACACCCCTCACATTTCTGCAAATATTTTATTAGATCTTTTCATGGGACAACACTATATTATGGAATCACCACTCTTGGAAGATGTTCTGTCAATTGTTTAATTTTGTAAAAAAAAAAAAAAAATCACAGACATGCCACAAAACTATCATTTTTCAAAATGTCAACCTTCTGGCATTAAGAAACAATAAAAAAAAGAAACAAATATAATAGTTGTGGTCAGTCACAATTGCTTTTTTTAGATCAAGTAGAGGAAAAAAATATGGAATCACTCAAATCTGAGGAAAAAATTATGGAATCACTCTGTCATTTGCAGTTTAAAAACAAAACATCTGCAGCAGATTAGATTTGCTAATTATTCTTCAGTTTAAAAAGAGTGCTTACACCTCGGAGAGCTGTTGCACAAAGCAGATTGTCATGAATCGTGGTTCCAACACAAGATATGTCAGTTGAAACAAATGAGAGGATTATAAAACTCCTTCAAGAAGATAAATCATTGTGGAATGTCGCAAAAGATGTTGGTTGTTCCCAGTAAGCTGTGTTTAAAATCTGGACCAAGTACAAACAAAATGGGAAGGTTGTAAAAGGGAAGCATACTGGTAGACCAAGTAAGACATCAAAGCATCAAGATAGAAAACTTAAAGCAATATGTCTTGAAAACAGAAAATGCACAACAAAACAAATGAGAAACAAGTGGCCGGAAAGTGGAGTCAATGTCTGTGACTGAACTGTAAGAAATCACCTAAAAGAAATGGGATTTACATACAGAAAAGCCAAACAAAAGCCATCATTAACACCTAAAAAGAAAAGAACAAGGTTAAAGTAGGCTAAAGAAAAGCAATCGTGGACTGTGGGTGACTGGATGAAAGTGATCTTCAGTGATGAATCGCGAATCTGCATTGGGCAAGGTGATGATGCTGGAACTTTTGTTTGGTGTCTGTCCAATGAAATTTATGAAGATAACTGCCTAAAGAAAACATGTTAATTTCCACAGTTGTTGATGATATGGGCCTGCATGTCAGGTAAAGGCACAGGGGAGATGGTCTTCAATAAATGCCAAAGTCCACATTGAAATTTTGGACGCTTCTCTTATTCCATCAGTTGAAAGGATGTTTGGTGATGATGACTTCATTTTTCAAGATGATAATGCATCTTGCCATAGGGCAAAGGACGTGAAAACTTTCCTTCAAGAAAACATATAATGTCAATGGCATGGCCTGCAAATAGTCCGGATCTCAATCCATTTGAAAATCTCTGGTGGAAATTGAAGAAAATGGTCAATGACAAGGTTCCAACCTGCAAAGCTGATCTGGCAACAGCAATAAGAGACAGTTGAAGGCAGATTGATGAAGAATACTGTTTGTCATTAGTTAACTCCATGCCTCAGAGAGTTTAAACCATTATAAAAGCCAGAGGTGGTGCAACAAAGTAATAATGGTGCAGTGTTTTCTAATGATTCCATAATTTTTTCCTCAGATTTGAGTGATTCCATATTTTTTCCTCTACTTGATCTAAAAAAAAAGCAATTGTGACTGACCACAACTATTATATTTGTTTCTTTTTTTATTGTTTCTTAATGCCAGAGGGTTGACAGTTTGAGAAATGATAGTTTTGTGGCATGTCTGTGATTTATTTTTTTTCTACAAAATTAAACAATTGAAAGAACATCTTCCAAGAGTGGTGATTCCATAATTTTTGCCAGGGGTTGTAGAACTAAAACTTGGATATAACTTAGAGTAGTCAGTGTACAACTTGTATAGCAGTGTAGATTTACTGTCTTCTGAAAATAACTCAATACACAGCCATTAATGTCTAAATGGCTGGCAACATAAGTGAGTACACCCCACAGTGAACATGTCCAAATTGTGCCCAAAGTGTCAATATTTTGTGTGACCACCATTATTATCCAGCACTGCCTTAACCCTCCTGTGCATGAAATTCACCAGAGCTGCACAGGTTGCTACTGGAATCCTCTTCCACTCCTCCATGATGACATCACGGAGCTGGTGGATGTTAGACACCTTGAACTCCTCCACCTTCCACTTGAGGATGCGCCACAGGTGCTCAATTGGGTTTAGTCCATCACCTTTACCTTCAGCTTCCTCAGCAAGGCAGTTGTCATCTTGGAGGTTGTGTTTGGGGTCGTTATCCTGTTGGAAAACTGCCATGAGGCCCAGTTTTCTAAGGGAGGGGATCATGCTCTGTTTCAGAATGTCACAGTACATGTTGGAATTCATGTTTCCCTCAATGAACTGCAGCTCCCCAGTGCCAGCAACACTCATGCAGCCCAAGACCATGATGCTACCACCACCATGCTTGACTGTAGGCAAGATACAGTTGTCTTGGTACTTCTCACCAGGGCGCCGCCACACATGCTGGACACCATCTGAGCCAAACAAGTTTATCTTGGTCTCGTCAGACCACAGGGCATTCCAGTAATCCATGTTCTTGGACTGCTTGTCTTCAGCAAACTGTTTGTGGGCTTTCTTGTGCGTCAGCTTCCTTCTGGGATGACGACCATGCAGACCGAGTTGATGCAGTGTGCGGCGTATGGTCTGAGCACTGACAGGCTGACCTCCCACGTCTTCAACCTCTGCAGCAATGCTGGCAGCACTCATGTGTCTATTTTTTAAAGCCAACCTCTGGATATGACGCCGAACACGTGGACTCAACTTCTTTGGTCGACCCTGGCGAAGCCTGTTCCGAGTGGAACCTGTCCTGGAAAACCGCTGTATGACCTTGGCCACCATGCTGTAGCTCAGTTTCAGGGTGTTAGCAATCTTCTTATAGCCCAGGCCATCTTTGTGGAGAGCAACAATTCTATTTCTCACATCCTCAGAGAGTTCTTTGCCATGAGGTGCCATGTTAAATATCCAGTGGCCAGTATGAGAGAATTGTACCCAAAACACCAAATTTAACAGCCCTGCTCCCCATTTACACCTGGGACCTTGACACATGACACCAGGGAGGGACAACGACACATTTGGGCACAATTTGGACATGTTCACTGTGGGGTGTACTCACTTATGTTGCCAGCTATTTAGACATTAATGGCTGTGTGTTGAGTTATTTTTAGAAGACAGTAAATCTACACTGCTATACAAGTTGTACACTGACTACTCTAAGTTATATCCAAGTTTCATGTCTATAGTGTTGTCCCATGAAAAGCTATAATGAAATATTTGCAGAAATGTGAGGGGTGTACTCACTTTTGTGATACACTGTATATACAGGGGTTGGACAAAATAACTGAAACACCTGTCATTTTAGTGTGGGAGGTTTCATGGCTAAATTGGACCAGTCTGGTGGCCAATCTTCATTAATTGCACATTGCACCAGTAAGAGCAGAGTGTGAAGGTTCAATTAGCAGGGTAAGAGCACAGTTTTGCTCAAAATATTGCAATGCACACAACATTATGGGTGACATACCAGAGTTCAAAAGAGGACCAATTGTTGGTGCACGTCTTGCTGGCGCATCTGTGACCAAGACAGCAAGTCTTTGTGATGTATCAAGAGCCACGGTATCCAGGGTAATGTCAGCATACCACCAAGAAGGACAAACCACATCCAGCAGGATTAACTGTGGACGCAAGAGGAAGCTGTCTGAAAGGGATGTTCGGGTGCTAACCCGGATTGTATCCAAAAAACATAAAACCACGGCTGCCCAAATCACGGCAGAATTACATGTGCACCTCAACTCTCCTGTTTCCACCAGAACTGTCCGTCGGGAGCTCCACAGGGTCAATATACACGGCCGGGCTGCTATAGCCAAACCTTTGGTCACTCGTGCCGATGCCAAACGTCGGTTTCAATGGTGCAAGGAGCGCAAATCTTGGGCTGTGGACAATGTGAAACATGTATTGTTCTCTGATGAGTCCACCTTTACTGTTTTCCCCACATCCGGGAGAGTTACGGTGTGGAGAAGCCCCAAAGAAGCGTACCACCCAGACTGTTGCATGCCCAGAGTGAAGCATGGGGGTGGATCAGTGATGGTTTGGGCTGCCATATCATGGCATTCCCTTGGCCCAATACTTGTGCTAGATGGGCGCGTCACTGCCAAGGACTACCGAACCATTCTGGAGGACCATGTGCATCCAATGGCGGTGCCGTGTATCAGGATGACAATGCACCAATACACACAGCAAGACTGGTGAAAGATTGGTTTGATGAACATGAAAGTGAAGTTGAACATCTCCCATGGCCTGCACAGTCACCAGATCTAAATATTATTGAGCCACTTTGGGGTGTTTTGGAGAAGCGAGTCAGGAAACGTTTTCCTCCACCAGCATCACGTAGTGACCTGGCCACTATCCTGCAAGAAGAATGGCTTAAAATCCCTCTGACCACTGTGCAGGACTTGTATATGTCATTTCCAAGACGAATTGACGCTGTATTGGCCGCAAAAGGAGGCCCTACACCATACTAATAAATTATTGTGGTCTAAAACCAGGTGTTTCAGTTATTTTGTCCAACCCCTGTATATATTTATATATATATATATATACAGTATATATACAGTATATATATATACTGGTGCTGGTCATAAAATTAGAATGTCATGAAAAAGTAGATTTATTTCAGTAATTCCATTCAAAAAGTGAAACTTGTATATTATATTTATTCATTACACACAGACTGATATATTTCAAATGTTTATTTATTTTAATGTTGATGATTATAACTGACAACTAATGAAAACCCCAAATTCAGTATCTCAGAAAATTAGAATATTGTGACAAGGTACAATATTTAAGACACCTGGTGCCACACTCTAATCAGCTAATTAACTCAAAACACCTGCAAAGGCCTTTAAATGGTCTCTGAGTCTAGTTCTGTAGGCTACACAATCATGGGGAAGACTGCTGACTTGACAGTTGTCCAAAAGACGACCATTGACACCTTGCACAAGGAGGGCAAGACACAAAAGGTCATTGCAAAAGAGGCTGGCTGTTCACAGAGCTCTGTGTCCAAGCACATTAATAGAGAGGCGAAGGGAAGGAAAAGATGTGGTAGAAAAAAGTGTACAAGCAATAGGGATAACCGCACCCTGGAGAGGATTGTGAATCTCCTCCACATTTTTGAATGGGTTTTGTTTCACAAAGAGTGGACTGCAGCTGGAGTCAGTGCTTCAAGAACCACCACGCACAGACGTATGCAAGACATGGGTTTTAGCTGTCGCATTCCTTGTGTCAAGCCACTCTTGAACAAGAGACAGCGTCAGAAGCGTCTCGCCTGGGCTAAAGACAAAAAGGACTGCTGAGTGGTCCAAAGTTATGTGCTCTGATGAAAGTAAATTTTGCATTACCTTTGGAAATCAAGGTCCCAGAGTCTGGAGAAAGAGAGGAGAGGCACAGAATCCACGTTGCTTGAGGTCCAGTGTAAAGTTTCCACAGTCAGTGATGGTTTGGAGTGCCATGTCATCTGCTGGTGTCGGTCCACTGTGTTTTCTGAGGTCCAAGGTCAACGCAGCCGTCTACCAGGAAGTTTTAGAGCACTTCATGCTTCCTGCTGCTGACCAACTTTATGGAGATGCAGATTTCATTTTCCAACAGGATTTGGCACCTGCACACAGTGCCAAAGCTACCAGTACCTGGTTTAAGGACCATGGTATCCCTGTTCTTAATTGGCCAGCAAACTCGCCTGACCTTAACCCCATAGAAAATCTATGGTGTATTGTGAAGAGGAAGATGCGATACGCCAGACCCAACAATTCAGAAGAGCTCAAGGCCACTATCAGAGCAACCTGGGCTCTCATAACACCTGAGCAGTGCCACAGACTGATGGACTCCATGCCACGCCGCATTGCTGCAGTAATCCAGGCACAAGGAGCCCCAACTAAGTATTGAGTTCTGTACATGCTCATACTTTTCATGTTCATACTTTTCAGTTGGCCAACATTTCTAAAAATCCTTTTTTTGTATTGGTCTTAAGTAATATTCTAATTTTCTGAATTTGGGGTTTTCATTAGTTGTCAGCTATAATCATCAACATTAAAATAAATAAACATTTGAAATATATCAGTCTGTGTGTAATGAATGAATATAATATACAAGTTTCACTTTTTGAATGGAATTACTGAAATAAATCAACTTTTTCATGATATTCTAATTTTATGACCAGCACCAGTATATACGTATATACAGTGTATCACAAAAGTGAGTACACCCCTCACATTTCTGCAAATATTTTATTATATCTTTTCATGGGACAACACTATAGAAATAAAACTTGGATATAACTTAGAGTAGTCAGTGTACAACTTGTATAGCAGTGTAGATTTACTGTCTTCTGAAAATAACTCAACACACAGCCATTAATGTCTAAATGGCTGGCAACATAAGTGAGTACACCCCACAGTGAACATGTCCAAATTGTGCCCAAAGTGTCAATATTTTGTGTGACCACCATTATTATCCAGCACTGCCTTAACCCTCCTGGGCATGGAATTCACCAGAGCTGCACAGGTTGCTACTGGAATCCTCTTCCACTCCTCCATGATGACATCACGGAGCTGGTGGATGTTAGACACCTTGAACTCCTCCACCTTCCACTTGAGGATGCGCCACAGGTGCTCAGTTGGGTTTAGTCCATCACCTTTACCTTCAGCTTCCTCAGCAAGGCAGTTGTCATCTTGGAGGTTGTGTTTGGGGTCGTTATCCTGTTGGAAAACTGCCATGAGGCCCAGTTTTCGAAGGGAGGGGATCATGCTCTGTTTCAGAATGTCACAGTACATGTTGGAATTCATGTTTCCCTCAATGAACTGCAGCTCCCCAGTGCCAGCAACACTCATGCAGCCCAAGACCATGATGCTACCACCACCATGCTTGACTGTAGGCAAGATACAGTTGTCTTGGTACTTCTCACCAGGGTGCCGCCACACATGCTGGACACCATCTGAGCCAAACAAGTTTATCTTGGTCTCGTCAGACCACAGGGCATTCCAGTAATCCATGTTCTTGGACTGCTTGTCTTCAGCAAACTGTTTGTGGGCTTTCTTGTGCGTCAGCTTCCTTCTGGGATGACGACCATGCAGACCGAGTTGATGCAGTGTGCGTCGTATGGTCTGAGCACTGACAGGCTGACCTCTCACGTCTTCAACCTCTGCAGCAATGCTGGCAGCACTCATGTGTCTATTTTTTAAAGCCAACCTATGGATATGACGCCGAACACGTGGACTCAACTTCTTTGGTCGACCCTGGCGAAGCCTGTTCCGAGTGGAACCTGTCCTGGAAAACCGCTGTATGACCTTGGCCACCATGCTGTAGCTCAGTTTCAGGGTGTTAGCAATCTTCTTATAGCCTAGCCCATCTTTGTGGAGAGCAACAATTCTATTTCTCACATCCTCAGAGAGTTCTTTGCCATGAGGTGCCATGTTGAATATCCAGTGGCCAGTATGAGAGAATTGTACCCAAAACACCAAATTTAACAGCCCTGCTCCCCATTTACACCTGGGACCTTGACACATGACACCAGGGAGGGACAACGACACATTTGGGCACAATTTGGACATGTTCACTGTGGGGTGTACTCACTTATGTTGCCAGCTATTTAGACATTAATGGCTGTGTGTTGAGTTATTTTCAGAAGACAGTAAATCTACACTGCTATACAAGCTGTACACTGACTACTCTAAGTTATATCCAAGTTTCATGTCTATAGTGTTGTCCCATGAAAAGATATAATGAAATATTTGCAGAAATGTGAGGGGTGTACTCACTTTTGTGATACACTGTATATATACACCGATCAGCCTCCTTGTTTCTACACACATTATCTATTTTATCAGCTCCACCTGCCATATATAAGCACTTTGTAGTTCTACAATTACTGACTGTAGTTGTTAGCCCCCTTTCATGCTGTTCTTCAATGGTCAGGACCCCCACAGGACCACTACAGAGCAGGTATTATTTAGGTGGTGGGTCATTCTCAGCACTGCAGTGACACTGACATGGTGGTGGTGTGTTAGTGTGTGTTGTGCTGGTATGAGTGGATCAGACACAGCAATGCTGCTGGAGTTTTGAAACACCTCACTGTCACGGCTGGACTGAGAATAGTCCACCAACCAAAAATATCCAGCCAACAGCGCCACGTGGGCAGCGTCCTGTGACCACTGATGAAGGTCTAGAAGATGACCGACTCAAACATCAGCAATAGATGAGAGATCGTCTCTGACTTTACATCTACAAGATGGACCAATTAGGTAGGAGTGTCTAATAGAGTGGACATGGTATTTAAAAACTCACTCATACCAGCACAACACACACTAACACACCACCACCATGTCAGTGTCACTGCAGTGCTGAGAATGATCCACCACCTAAATAATACCTGCTCTGTGGTGGTCCTGTGGGGGTCCTGACCATTGAAGAACAGGGTGAAACAGGTTAAAAAAGTATGCAGAGAAACAGATGGACTACAGTCAGTAATCGTAGAACTACAAAGTAGAGCTGATAAAATGGACAGTGAGTGTAGAAACTAGGAGGTGGTTTTAATGTTATGGCTGATCAATGTATATTCTTCAAGACTGCTCTGTATCATATTCTAATTATCTTTATGCATCCACGTCAAGGTACTCGTCTCAGCTTTACAACAAATGGACCGTCTCAGTGGGAGAAAAGTCCCAGTATAACCTCAACCAGCCCCTGATCTTCAGAGATCCAGCGTCCAAACTTATCAGTGTCAACTTCAACCCACAGGTAAGACCATAGTAAGGCATAGCACGTGTATATACGTATATATACAGTTGATCACATATTTATCCCCTGCACAGATTCCATATCATATAGTTGTGGCAGGATTACTTATAATTCAGTATATTTTACATACACCATTCTGACTATGGCTTTTACATAGCTTGGAACACTCTAGAAACACCACTGGACCACATAGCCATCGCACAGTTCGAAAGCAGATGCGTTATTCGTCCTAGAGATACATACTTTGGTGCGAAAAATACAATTCAATCCAAGAACAACAGAAAACGAGGTCCTGCAGAAGCAAAGCAGCCCCAAAACATCACATTATCACCACCATGTTTGACTGTTGATATGATGCTTTTATGGTGGGATGCGGTTTTAGCTTTACGCTAGATGTAACAGGACACATGTCTTCCAGAAAGTTCCACCTTTGGCTCATCAGCTTACAGAATGTTAATCCAAAAATCTTTAGGGTCATCTAGATAGTTTGGCTCTCCAATGGATGCCATTTTTACCCAGTGTCTTTCCTATTGTGGAATTATGTACATTGATCATAACTGAGGTACTAATGTTGAATGTTGACTTCCACTCTGACTGAGGAGAGCCGTGACTAACACAAGAACCCAGTCACACCCTGATCCCATTATCCATCGACCAGCCAGCAGAGGTCTTAACTGCATCAGTTATAAGGAATCCTTTCCGGGACCCTCCCTGCGAACGAGCCAATCATCTTTCGTGTAGGCGCCCAGCCTGCCGGTAGCAGAGCTGAGATTCAAACACGTCGGTTAGAATCTCAGCTCTGCTTCTGTCAGGTCTGGTGTGTTGGCGTGTTTTCCCTTGGCGCCACTTGAGTGCCATCATCTGGGTTCTTTTAAGACCCCCTGGATGAGTCGTTGATGCGTTTTTGCCAATTCTGGCAGGCTGGCCACTCCTGAAAAGGTTCACCGCTGTTCCTCCACTGTTTTTCCATTTGTGATAATCACTCTCACTGTGGTTTGCTGGAGTCCCAGAGCTTTTTCCAGACTGTTAGATTTCACATGTGACTTTAGAATGTGGCATCATGTGCTGCTTTTTGAGACCTTCTAGAATCTAGATGATTCACATTGCCAGACGGGGTCTATTCAAGTGATGTTTAGGTTCAGCAGGTCTGGCGGTAATGGTGCCTGGGCGTGGCTAGTGAAATTTGGTTAACTGGTTGAGTTAGTAGCTATGGGGCAATTACTAAAGGTGCAAGTCTTGTATAGTATGTGTCTGTAGTTGGACAACAATTCTGATATTATATTAGACTTTTTATTCTTGTTTTCCCCTCTTTTGACCTTTCACTATGAAACCCAATGTTCTTTTTTTTTAACATAATGCACTCTTATTTCGCTCCAAGCATTCAACCGCTCCGCTCCGTTCCAGCTTCTGTAATCATCAGGACGTCCCCGAGGTGGCTCTTGTGTATTGTAAAACCATGAGACTAATTTGTTGATCTTTCAATTTATTACATTTTGCTTTAAGCCGTGCATTAACCTTGGCGTTCTTTCTGCGACACTCATTATTTCCAGACACCCCGGGCACATTTAGCCTTTCTGCCTGCCAAGTACGATTCGTGGATCCACATAATGTTCGGATCCGATCATTTATCTCACCAGTGGATCTGGCACCATCTGGAAACACTGGCCGCATCTTGGACACGCCACCTATTCATGGCAGGGTGACACCAAAACGTACTCACCAGAAACAAGGGGGTGTTCGGAGTAGCCAGTTCTGCACCTCACAGACAGTAAATGCAGGCAATGCTTGAGCCCAGGACTTTGTGGTGCTCTATAGCACCTGGACCATAATGCTACACTGACACTTTTTAGGGAGTGGAATATATTAGGCAACCCCAAGCTGTGGGCAACATTTATGTGGATGTTACTTTGACAGATTGACCAAGCACACCCTATTCCCTATTGGTAGCTGCCTCTTTTAGTAGGATAATGCACCCTGCCACAGTGCAAATCCTGTTAAAGAACATTCGAGGAACACAACAAAGACTTCCAAGGGTTGACTTGGCTATGAGGGATGTGCTGAAGTCCAATTCTTGGAGGCCCCATCTCCCAACTTACAATAATAGCTTCTCAACAAGGAGTTCAAGGTGTAGATTTGGCTGGATTGTCTGTCAATCTCTTGGGTCCAGATACCACAGGACACCTTATGATGTCTTATGGACTCCATGTCTCAATAGATAGGACGTCTTGAGGAACACAACAAAAAGTTCAAGGTGTTGACTTGGGTCCCAGAAAAGTTGTGCCACACTGAATGCTGGGAGCTACCTCGAAATTAGGTCCAGAATATTGCCCAGAATAAGGTATCTCACTTGATATACATCGACCAGGCATAACATTATGACCACTGACAGGTGAAGTAAATAACACTGATCATCTCTTCCATCACGGCACCTGTTAGTGGGTGGGATATATTACACAGCAAGTGAACATTTTATCCTCAAAGTTCATGTTAGAAGCAGGAAAAATGGGCGTGAGGATTTAGGTGAGTTTGACGAGGGCCAGAGTGTGATGGCTAGACGACTGGGTCAGAGCATCTCCAAAACTGCAGCTCTTGTGGGGTGTTTCCCTGTCTGCAGTGGTCAGTATTTATCAAAAGTGGTTCAAGAAAGGAACAGAGGTAAACCGGCGACAGGGTCATGGGCAGCCAAGGCTCATTGATGCAAGTGGGGAGCGAAGGCTGGCCTGTGTGGTCCGATCCAACAAACTGCTGAAGAAGTTAATGCTGGTTCTGATAGAAAGGTGTCGGAATACACAGTGCATCACAGTTTGCAAAAAAAAAAAGGGGACCAAAACAATATTAGAAAGGTGGTCATAATGTTATGACATTATGTTTCTGTCCCGCAGTTGGTGTCAGTGCTACGAGAGGTGAGGTATCTAGAGGCCGGTCAGGCCGAGGTTATACCAGACCTCGCCGCCGAGATTTACTCCAACAAGGAGCAGCTCTGTCAGTACGTCGCCAATCTGGAGCTCATGACCGGTTGGTACAATAAGGTGATGGGGACGGCGCTGGAGGTGGAGTTCCCTCTGATCCAGAAACAGCTGGATGGCATTGACGTACAGCTTAAAGAAGCCGAGGATACCATCAACTGGAAAAGCAAAGGTGTGTTTAAAGAAAATGAGCAATTTTGAACATTATTTGAAGAAATAATCATGAATAAATATAAAGTTGACGTCGAATGCTAACGCACAGCACATTTAAAATACGTCCCTGTCATGCCGGTGTTGTTATTTGAATGATTTCTGGAGCTGTTTTTGTTTTCCTGTGGCTTAGTGAATACAAAATGCTGGTTTGTTATGTCTGCGTCTGGAATTATGCTGAGATTTGGGGTCTGTCTGAAAACCTAGTGAGCTGACTTGCTCCCTACTGCCTACCTAGGGAGCCGCCTAAGTACAGAGGATTTTACTAAGTTATATAATTTTGCCCGTTTTTATTTGTTGATGTCATTTACGCTCCATAATGCATCACAGTTTCCAGTAGGAAACAGATTTGGACTCCAGACAGTCCAGGCCAGTCTAGCACCTGCACTCTCTGATTTTACATAACACATTTGACCTAGTCTACCTATGGAGCCATCTAAGTTCTGAGGATTTTACCATGGCAGATTATTTAGACACACTACTTAAACGTCAGTTAGGTCACTGCAGGCCGCTCAGGTGTGCGCAGCGGTGAAATACGCTACCACACCAGAGCTGGGATTTGAATATATCGTATCGAATCTCAGCTCTGCCATCTGGCTGGGCTGGGCCGCCACATGAACAACGTTTGGCTGTTGTTCATACAGGGTTAGGGAGCTTTATAGGGACCTCATAACCGATGCAATTACGACCTCTGCTGGCTGGTTGATGGCATCTGCACAGTAGAGGAATAATGCTGATCAGGGTGTGGCTCTCCGTACACAGGGCTGATTCGCATATGAACTCGGCTGGTGCAGGTGAAAAAAAATGCAGTCGGGTACTGCTCACGTATCGGTGGGGACGTGTGTCAGTTCGCTCTCCTCAATCAGGGGCGGGGGTCCGCATGAGTAGAGAGGAAGCATAACACAAAAATCAGGAGAAAAAAAAAACTGCAGTTTTCTGTTACTTAGCTAACACAGTTAGCCTCAGACCATTCAAACCAATGGGCTGAGGCGGCACAATCCGCTAGCATCCCAGCTAACATCTCTAAAACCAGTTAAATTGTCACTGACAAGTCCAAATTTGCAAATAAATGACACTTGTACTTCATTTTGTGTCAATCTAGAAATCTGGGAGTACATTCAAACCATACTTGAGGCCGTACACGATCTAGAACAACGTCTGCAGAGGACCAAAGACAACGTAGAGGAGATCCAGAACACCATGAAGACCTGGGCTCATCCCGTCTACGACAGGAAAGAGGGCAAAAAAGAAAACCTCCTCAATTTAGAGGACAAGCCAGAGCGATTAGAAAGAATATATAACCAGATCCGGTCCTCCGGAGAGAAAATCCACTTTATACTGAAGGTCAGTCTTGGAGTGAGAGGTTCTGTAGAACGTCTAACAGTCGTAATCGATGAGACAGTAAATAAAACCTTGTGATTCTTTATTTTCTTTGTAAATCTAGGAAAATCTAAGACTTTTTCAAGCTGATCCTGGTTCTGCTGAGTGGAAGTCGTATGTAAAGTATGTTGATGAGATGGTCATCGGTGGTTTTTATAACAGCATCGACTGCTCCCTGAAGTTCTTCCTAGACAATACAGGTAGGATTTTTGTTCCTACTTAATAAAAAAGGCTGTTTGATGGTTTTTAGAAAATTAGGGAAAATGTTCAGAACCACAGACAGTTAAAATTTTTTCTTAATCATATTTCCTTTTATCAAATATATATTAATATGTCCTGATCTAGAGGAAAGACCTGGATTCACTCCACTCTTTGAAGTCAAGCTAAACCTAGAGGTTCCTGATATAGTCTTTCATCCGTCTCTGGAGTTTGGGGCTTCCAACAACTTCTACGATCTAGTAGAGAGTCTCATCAGCGACGTCTACAGGATCGCCTCACTGGTGCCACGACTGGCCGAGCACAGCAGCAGTCCAAATTACCAGGTACATGGGACATTGTCCGTTACTGAGCATTCATTCGCTCCAGGCATCCCTCTATTTAATCATAATAATAATAATAATAATAATAACAACAACAAAACAGTAATAAAATAATAATAGCAGTATTATTAATAGTAATAATAATAATAATAATAATAAAATAATAATAATAGCAATAGTATTAATAATAATAATAATAGCAATAGTATTAATAATAATAATAATAATAATATTAATAATAATAATAATAATAATAATATAATAATAATAATAATATAATAATAGCAGTGGTATTATTAATTAAAATAATAATAATAATGATAATAATAATAATAGCAGTAGCATTAATAATAATAATAATAATAATAATAATAGCAGTAGTATTACTACTACTACTACTAATAATAATAATATAATAATATAATAATAGCAGTAGTATTATTAATTAAAATAATAATAATAATGATAATAATAATAGCAGTAGTATTAATAATAATAATAATAATAACAGTAATAATAATAATGGCAGTATTAATAATAATAATAATAATAATAATAATGATGATAATAATAAGTATTATTATTAATAATAATAATAATAGCAGTATTAATAATAATAATAATAATAATAATTGCAGTAGTATTAATAATAATAATAATAGCAGTAGTATTATTATTAATAATAATAATAATAATAGCTGTAGTATTATTAATAATTACCAACGTTAAGCCATTGTTGCACACCATATAGGAAGAAGCTCCGATGAAAAAAGCTGTAACGCTTCTCTAAAAATAAAGCATCTGTGTTCACAGGACGAAATGGAGGACATGACAGATCTAGCAGACATCCGTCAGCTTCTAATGGACCGTGTCCAGAGGGTAATGGCAAAATGCTGGGAGTACAGTAACTCATTTGACCATTATGATTACCTGTACGTGGGCAACAGGAAGGAGTTCATGCGCCTGTTCTTGCTCTACGGTCACGTCCTCACCTCCGAAGAGATGGAGGCTCATGCAGAGGACGGGGTCCCTGAAAATCCTCCCACCCTGGAGCGCTTCCGTGAGCAGGTGGACTCGTACGAGAGCACGTACGAAGAAGTGTACAGGCTCGAACCCGTCTGCGCCTTCGACGGCTGGATGAGGGTGGACGCACGGGCCTTCAAGAGCGCCCTGCTTATCATTATCAAAAAGTGGAGTCTGATGTTCAAGCAGCATCTTATCGACCATGTAACACACAGGTAATGAGTGATTTCATAACAAATATTATATACTCTATATAAAGGTGGGCAATGTGGCAAAATATCATATAACTTACATTTAAATGGTTATAAAATACCAATGAAAAGTTTTCACACACTGAGATGAGTTCTTGAATCTTGAATATCAATCTCACTGGGTAAAAAAAACCCCGGTGAGCCAAAATATTACAACCATATGCTGTCAAAACTGTTCAGCCATTGGTTACTAGTCTTTAGCTGTGTGGTGATGCATTCACCTCATCAGCAGTATATTAAAATTATCTGCGATAGGAACCCCAGTAGCCCTTCTATAAATAAAATAATATTTTGTGTTGTGTTGTGTTTGTGTTGTGTTTAATATTAATAATATTAATAATTATAAATACAACAAATAAAAATAACAAAAATATAAAAAACAAACAAAAGCTAATAACAATTAACAATAACAATTAACAATAATTATATAATAATAATAATAATAATAATAATAATAATAATAATAATAAATTGCAGTGTTATTGTAATAAATCAAGAAATAAAGAAATTAATTAATTAATAATAAAAAATAAAAATAATAGTAATTATGAATACAACAAATAAGAATACAAAAAAGTAAAATAAAAAAATTTAAAATAGCTAATAAAAAACAATGTCCAGTTAATATTTTAAAATAATAATAATAATATATTGCAGTGTTATTGTGATAATTAGATACATTAATGAATAAATAATTAATTAACATAATAATAATAATAATAATTATAATAATAATAATTATTATTATTATTATAAAAACAAATAAAAATAAGTAAAATATAAATAAATAAGTAAAAGCTAATGAAAATTAACGTCCAGTTAATGTTTTAAAATAATAATAATAATAATAATAATAGTAATAATAATGTTAAATAGCAGTGTTATTCTAAAGAATAAATAAATGAATGAATAAATAAATTAATAATAATAAATAATAAAAAATAAATAAAAACTAATAAAAATTAATGTCCAGTTAATATTTTAAATAGTACAAGCAGCACCCCCTCCCCACCCCCTCCCCCCATGTTCAAAATATGGCTGTTCAGTGAACATGAAAAGTGATCGAAAGGTCAACACTTATGGCAGAAAATCAGGAAGACCTGAACATCCATATAAGGAAAGTACTATAATTAGGGGTTAAAAGATGGGACTTCAGCTCAATATGATTACCAATAATCATATGTAGTGGACAGCCTTTGTGTACTTGGTTCAATTACTAACAGCACAGGGTCCAGCAGTCCTGAATATGACACAGACTGAAGGAACTGGGATAAATCAATGCTTTTGAACTTTTTGTTCCTTGGACGGCAAAGAAAACGAGCAAATCGATCCTCGATCAAATCTAAACAGATCTCTAGCTTGAAGCCCAGATAAAAAAACTGAAGGTCTTATTTTGTACACATGAGGAAAAGAACCAGTTTATTGAAGAACACGATTTGGAAGAGGTTGGTCGGCTACTAAATTTATGGATGGATATGAGCCAGGGGTTGCAATCGAATTGACAGCACTTAATAAAGTACCTATGGATAAACACTCTGTAGTTACCTGTACTAGAAACAATGATTTTACTTCTGTCTAATGCCGTATTTTTCTACAGTTTGACTGATCTGGACGAGTTTATTAAGATAACCGTGACAGGCCTGGGCAGCAAGGTGGAGGAAGGCGATTACACCGGCCTGGTGGACATCATGGGTCACCTCATGGCGGTCAAAGAAAGGCAGAGCTCCACCGATGAGATGTTCGTGCCACTGCAGCACACCATCGATCTGCTAAAGACGTATGAGCAGGAACTTCCTGAAGCGGTCTACAAGCTGCTCGAGGTAATTGCCTTCATAAAAGAGCTGAACCGTCAATACTTAGCGAGTGGCTATAAACCCGTTCCACTTCCAGTGTCTCACCTAATAGATACGTTTATTAAACTGGGGATAGTTCAAGTCTACATTTCCCTGCACAGGTAACCAGGCGTTCGATCTGAGGCTTTATCATAGTCTTGGCGTCAGAATAATGAATTAGCAGTATTTTCTGGTGGTGCTGCTTTTAATATTGAAAATATTAACAGGGTATTTTCCTTTTATTAGTTTTTATATTTTTATTTTATTGTACTTTGATTTTTTTTTATTTCATTTTAATTTTGTATTTTAAATTTAAATTTAAAATTTTTAAATTTAAATGTATTTTATTATTATTCATTTATTAATTATTTTTTTTATTCAGCATTTTCCATACTGTCCCAACTTCTTCCTGATTCGGGGTTGTATATACGTCTACATTTTTTGGCAAGGGCTTAGACAAGGCCCTTTTGCATTCCAGTATGACCGTGTCCATCTTTCCAGTTGTGGTCCATTAGCAATTTTCCAACCATAGATCAGCTTTAATGGTTGTACCTGCACTAAATTGCTTTTAAATTGAAAGGCTAATTGTATAAGTATATACATCCATTCCTGCATTTTAGACCTGCAACATATTTCAAAAACACTTGGGACAGGGGCAATTTAAGTCTAGTAATGATGTTTAAAAAAAAGAAATAATAACTACATATTTTGGGCTCATTTATATGAAATAAAACTCAAAGTGAATTTATATTTTCATGTTTTAAATAAATGTTATTAATGTATTAATTATTAGATGTTATAATTGTATTAATTTATGTATTTATTTATTTATTTATTTAAATGTATTCATATATTTATTTATGTACTATATTTATTTGTATTTTATTTAATGCATTATATTTATGCATGTATTTATTTAATCATTTAGCATTTTCCATACTGTTCCAACTTTTTCCTGATTTGGGGTTGTATATACGTCAAAATTTTTTGGCAAGAGCTTAGACAAGACCCTTTTCCTGTTCCAGTTTGACTGTGTCCACCTTCACAAACTGAGGTCCATTAACAAATGTCCAACCAAATTGTAATTGTGCATATATTCCTGCATTTCAGACCTGCAACACATTTCAAAAATACTTGGAACGGGGGCAATTTAGGGCTAGTAATGAGAAGAAGAAAAAAAAAAAAAAAAAAAAAAAAAAACTACATAAAAACTATATGTCTTGGGTTCATACTGTCTGCAGTGGAATAAAAGTCAAAGTAAATTAATATTTTTATGTTTTAAATACATTTTATTAATATAATTTTTTTTATTCATGTGCTTATTTATTTCTTTATTGTATTTCTTTTGTGTTTATTCATGTATTTATTTATTAATTCATATATTTATTTATTGTGTTGTATTTATTTATGTATTTATTTATTCATGTGCTTATTTATTTCTTTATTGTATTTATTTTATATATTTATTCATGTATTTATTTATTTATTGTGTTTTATGTATTTATCTATTTATTTATTCATTTATTTATTTATTGTGTTTTATTTATTTATTTATTTATTTATTTATTTATTTATTTATTTATTTATTTATTCATTTATTTATTCATTTATTTATTCATTTTTTATGTATTATTCATTTATTTATTTATTCATTTATTTATTGTGTTTTATGTATTTATTGTTTTTATGTGTTTATTTATTTATTCATTAATTAGCATTTTCCATACTGTCCCAACCTCTCCTGATCTGGCATTGTAAATGTTTTCCAATATTTTGGAAAGAGTTTGGACAAGGCCATTTCCCACTCCAGTATGACCGTGTCCACAGCAACTCTGGTGTCCAAGTTTTCTGTATTTTAAGATTGCAAAATTACACAATTTACGTCAAACACAATCAAATACAAATTAAAGAAAAGACGTCCTCTTAGAGACGTGTAACATTCATATACTGTTTGTATCTTGTACTTTTATGCGTAGGAGCTACCAGAGAAGTGGACTAACATTAAGAAACAAGCTGGGGTGACCAAACAGCACGTGGCTCCACTGCAGGACAACGAGGTGGCTAAACTACGCCAGAAATGCGCCACGTTCGATGTGGACCAGCACACTTTCAGGGAGCGCTTTCGCACCCAGGGGCCTTTTAGGTAAAACCTACATCCACAAAATGATCATCATATATGTTAAAGTTATATCATTAAAAATTAGTACTTACAGACTTTGGTATATCACAGGTTCGACATTACAAACCCATATCAGATGCTCGACGTGGCCCACAAGCAGATCCAGGAGAAGGAATCCGTCATGGCCGAGCTCATCGAATCAGCCGGACTGTTCGAGGTCAACGTACCCGACTACAAGCAGCTCAAGCAGTGCCGCAAAGAGGTGTCCATCCTCAAAGAACTGTGGGATTTGATCATGGCTGTCCGGTTCAGTCTGGACTCCTGGCGCACCACCCTATGGAAAGACATCAGCGTGGACGACATGGAGACGGAGTGCAAGCGCGTCTCCAAAGAGCTCCGCATCCTGGACAAAGAGTCTCGCGCCTGGGACGCCTTCAGCGGCCTGGAGGGCGTTGTCAGGAACACCCTGACGTCTCTCCGGGCCGTAGCCGAACTTCAGAACCCGGCCATCCGTCCTCGCCACTGGCAGCAGCTCATGGGAGCCACGGGGGTCCAATTCACCATGGACCGAGACACCACGCTGGCCGACCTGCTGAACCTCAACCTGCACTTCTTCGAAGACGAGGTGAGAGCCATCGTGGACCGCTCCGTCAAGGAAATGGGCATGGAGAAAGTCCTGAGCGAGCTGGACGCCACCTGGACGACCATGCAGTTCAGCTACGAGTCCCACCCTCGTACCGACGTCCCCCTTCTCAAGACGGACGAGGAGCTGGTCGAGACGCTGGAGGACAACCAGGTGCAGCTGCAGAACCTCATGTCTTCCAAGTACATCTCCTTCTTCCTGGACGAGGTGTCGTCCTGGCAGCGCCGGCTCTCGGCGGCCGACTCGGTGATCTCCATTTGGTTCGAGGTGCAGAGGACCTGGTCCCACCTGGAGAGCATCTTCATAGGTTCGGAGGATATCCGCTCACAGTTACCCGAGGTTTGTGTTCTTGTTTGAGGTGGATTTGTTTCGTGTTGTAATGTGCTGTCACAAATTTGGCTCCTGATGATGACAGCATGGGAAGGTTCATGATTAATAAATAACATCAGAACTAAACAGCAAATACAAACGTAGCAAAAAGTCATTGCACAGAGCTATTATTATTATTATTATTATTATTATTACTATTGTTATTATTATTATTTTATTTATTATTTTAAATGCCAAAGTCAAAATTCAGAGCTTTTATTATTATTATTATTTATTATTATTGTTATTATTATTATTTAAAACAGCAAATATGAATGTAGCAGATTACTTATTAATCAGTCATAGCACAGCAAATATTATTATTATTATTATTATTATTATCATTATTATTATTATTATATTATTATTATTTGTATTGTTATTATTTATTATTATTATTATTTTCAATAATAATCAGAACAATAAATTTAAAAGTTGCAGATTATTTATTTAGTGACAAAAAGTAATTGCATAGAGCAATCATTATTATTATTACTATTATTATTAGTAGTATTATTACTATTATTATTATTGTTATTATTACTATTATTATTATTGTTATTATTGCTATTATTATTATTATTACTATTATTATTATTTTTATTATTACTATTAATATTATTATTATTACTATAATAATAATAATAATTATTATTATTATTACTATTATTATTATTCTATTATTATTATTACTCCTATTATTATTACTATTATTATTATTATTACTATTATTATTATTACTATTCAAACCAGTGAATATAAATGTAGCCGGTGATTTATTCAGTGACAGAAATCATGCCAGGTGCCTATAATGAGGACCAGGTCTGGTTTAAATGAGACCCTTAGTGACATGAGGCTCATCATCTGCTCCCTGCCGACGCTGCTTTTATTGATTTAGATCACAGATAAAAATTTCCGTCTTTTGAAAATGCTTTCAGCTAAATTATCCAGATATTTATCAGGGTATGCTAATAACCAGAGAGCCAGATGTTTGCTAACAATCTCGGTTAGTGTTTTGCTGCTGGGAAACAACATTTACCCCGGCTATTGCCTTATAAATATTTCCACAGGACTCCAAATGCTTTGACGGCATTGATGGAGATTTCAAAGAGCTGGCTTATGATGCTCATAAAACGCCCAACGTTGTGGAGGCCACCAATAAACCTGGACTTTATACCAGACTGGAGGACATTCAGAGCAGGTCCGGCGCTGGTTTTTATTTATGTTTTTTTTTGTTATGTATTCTCTCAGTACTTTCTTTCTCCTTCTCCTTTTTTCCTCCTATGTTTACCTTGGTATTAGCAAGGTGCTATTATAATAATTATTATTATTACTTTGTTTAATAAAACATAATCCTATTTAAACCCAAGTTATAGCTTAGAGCTATAATTTATTTATGTATTATTTTTTTACTAGAGAGAAAAATAAACTCACTCACTTTCTTAACCGCTTATTCAATCAGGGTGCTGGAGCCTTTCCCAGCTTTTCAATGGGCGCAAGGCACACAGTAACCATCGCCAGTCCATTGCAGGGCAGACATGCACATGCACACACACACACACACACACCCACACCCACATCCACAACCACACCCACACCCCCACCCACACCCACACACACCCACACACACCCACACACACCCACACACACACAGAACAAAAGAAAACAATATTTTTATTGTATATTATTATTATTATTATTACTGGATAATAATTTACTGGAGAGAAAGATAAAACGTTATTATCATTATAATTATTATTAATATTCATAAAAAAAAATCTTAAAAAAACCCAAATCATAACTCAGAGCTATTATTTATTTATCTATTATTGTACTGGAAACAAAACATTATTATTATTATTTATTTATTTTTATTATTATCTTATTTAAACGTAAGTCATAGCACAGAGCTATTATTTATTTATTTATTATTTTACTGGAAAGAAAAAAGAAAACAATAATAATAATGTCACTGTTAAATGTTATTATTATTAGCTTTTATTATTATCTTATTTAAACCTGTCATAGCTCAGAGCATTATTTATTTATTATTTTACTGGAGAGAAAAAAGAAAACAATGATAATAGTTATTATTAAATATTCTTTATTATTATTATTATTATTATTATTATTATTATTATTATTATTAATAAACCCAAGTCATGGCTCAGAGCTATTATTTATTTATTTATTTATTTTTCTATTCATTATTTTTTATTGGGAAAAAAAAGAAAACAATATATCTACTCAGGTGCTCCAATGAAAGAGTTGACGAATTTAATGAGTAAAATTTTGAGGTGCCCGTCATGTACAGGTCTGAGGTGGAAGATTGGTCAATTCCAAAAAGCTCACAAACTTTACTTTGCACCCGTTTTTAGTTCAAGTGTTTAATGGTGCTTTTTTAAATGCAGGTTGGCTCTTTGTGAGAAAGCTCTGACTGAGTATTTGGATACAAAGCGACTGGCCTTTCCCAGGTTCTACTTCATCTCATCCGCTGATCTCCTGGACATCCTGTCCAACGGCACTAATCCTCAGCAGGTAGTATTACGACCACTAGTATTACGACCACACCCATTGTATTTACATTCCACACCGTATTTGGTTCTGGTTTGGTACTTTATAAGGAGATGCAGACATGCATGCAGTACTCGAAATTACCCTCCAGATGGCAGTGTTGGTTACTGCTTACATGCCAGGCATAATGACACATTTCGAATCAATTTGACTGACTGCTGGTTTTCATTTGAGCTCTTGGTTCTCCACCCTCAGGTTCAGAGACATTTATCCAAGTTGTTTGACAACATGGCCAAGATGAAGTTTGAAAATGATGCCGATGGCATCCCCACAAAGACAGGGCAGGGCATGTACAGCAAGGAAGAGGAGTATGTGCCATTCAGTGAGCCCTGCGACTGCACCGGCCAGGTATATTTACCTAATTACATTCATGGCCCATCAGTGTCTCCTAAATAAAAAAAAGAAATACTTACATAAATAAATAAATAAATAGATACTTACATTAATAAGTAAATACTTAAATAAATAAATAAATACTTACTTAAATAAATAAATAAATACTTACTTAAATAAATACTTAAATAAATAAATAAATACTTACTTTAAAATAAATAAATACCTACTTAAAAATAAATAAATAAATACTTAAATAAATAGATACATGAATGAATAAAAACTTAAATAAATACTTACTTTAAAATAAATTAATACTTAAATAAATACTTACTTAAAAATAAGTAAATGCTTAAATAAATAAATAAATACTTATTAAAATAAAAAAATAATTCTTAAATAAATAAATACTTATTTAAATAAATAAATACTTATTTAAATAAATAAATACTTATTTAAATAAATAAATACTTATTTAAATAAATAAATACTTAAATAAATAAATGCTTACTTAAAAATAAATTAACACTTACTTAAAAAAATTTGTAAATACTTAAATAAATAAGTACTTACTAAAATAAATAAATACATTTTATTACAAGTAAAAAAAATTATAGCACGGCCGAAGAGGACATACTTTACTGGACATCTATGCTAGATCCGTCTTTACCTTTACTGAAGTAAATAAACAAATAAATGAATGAAGAAATATAAATTATTACAACTAAGACAAATTATGGCATTATTTGACATTTACTTATTTATTAAATAAATAAAAAATGAACTAGCTAAATAAATAAATAAATAAAATTTTAATACAACTAAAACAAATTGTAGTGGGAATGAAGTGGAAATACTTTATTACTGGAAATTTAGGCTACGTTTTACTTTACCTTTACTATTCAGGCTGCTAGCATTCTGCTCAAGTATTTTGGGGAGTATGGCTTTAAAGAGAACACCACAAAAAGGGTCTGTGTTCGTTTGACAGCGCTATCAAGCTTCAACGCTCAAGTTTAACAGTTATTCTTGCTGTGCAGGTTGAAACTTGGCTGAATCGAGTTCTGGATTCGATGCGGGATACAGTACGGCATGAGATGACGGAAGCGGTTGTAGCATACGAAGATAAACCCAGGGAACAGTGGCTGTTCGACTATCCTGCTCAGGTATCCTGCTTTCTTGTTGACTTGTCATGCTATTAGATGGACATTAGGATGCACTTTGATGCCATTCAATTTGTCTGTGTTGCCAGGTTGCGCTGACCTGCACCCAGATCTGGTGGACCACTGACGTCGGCATGGCCTTTGCCAGACTGGAAGAGGGCTACGAAAACGCCATGAAAGAGTACTACAAGAAACAAGTGAGCCAGCTGAACACGCTGATCACCATGCTGATCGGGCAGCTCAGTCCCGGAGACAGACAGAAAGTCATGACCATCTGCACCATAGACGTCCACGCCAGAGACGTGGTGGCAAAGATCATCGCCCAGAAGGTAACCCTAATCAACCTTAACGTCATCTACCTGTCATCTCTGCAGCGTGGTTCTGTGTTCTGTCGCCGTCAGCACATTTGCTGGAAGTGCATCAGCTGTTCACAAAGCAAACTTTAATTACGACCAATTAAACTGAATGCAGTTTGAGGAATTCTGGGGCCTAACAGTGACAACTTGAACCTGCAACCTTCTGATTACTAAATTACCAGTCTGATTACTTATCCAGTACCTTAGCAGTACAGTAGGATCAATGTAATAGAAGCAGTGTAGTAGGATCTATGTAGTAGAATCAGTGTAGTAGAACCAGTGTAGTAGGATCAATGTAATAGAAGGAGTGTAGTAGGATCAGTGTAGTAGGATCAGTGTAGTAGGACCAGACCAGTGTAGTAGGATCTATGTAGTAGGATAAATGCAGTAAAACCAGTGTAGTAGGACCAGACCGGCATAGTATAGACTAGTAATAGACTAGTGTAGTAAAACCAGTGTAGTAGGATTACTATAGTAGGACCAGTGTAGTAGGACTAGTGTAGTAGGATTACTATAGTAGGACCAGTGTAGTAGGACCAGTGTAGTAGGATCAATGTAATAGAAGCAGTGTAGTAGGATCAGTGTAGTAGGATCAGTGTAGTAGGACCAGACCGGTGTAGTAGGATCTATGTAGTAGAATCAGTGTAGTAGAACCAGTGTAGTAAAACCAGTGTGGTAGGATCACTATAGTAGGACCAGTGTAGTAGAATTACTATAGTAGGACCAGTGTAGTAGGATTACTATAGTAGGACCAGTGTAGTAAAACCAGTGTAGTAGGACCAGTATAGTGAGACCAGTGTAGTAGAACCAGTGTAGTAGGACCAGTGTAGTGGGACCAGTGTAGTGGGACCAGTGTAGTAGAAACAGTGTAGTAGGGACCAGTGTAGTAGGACCAGGCTGGTGTAGTAGGACCAGACCAGTGTAGTAGGATCAATGTAGTAGGACCAGACCAGTGTAGTAGGATCAATGTAGTAGGACCAGACCGGCATAGTAAGACCAGTGTAGTAAAACCAGTGTAGTAGGACCAATGTAGTAAAACCAGTGTATTAGGACCAGTATAGTGGGACCAGTGTAGTAAAACCAGTGTAATAGGATCAATGTAGTAGGATCAATGTAGTAAAACCAGTGTAGTAGGATCAGTGTAGTAAAGGACCAGTGTAGTAGGATCAATGTAATAGAAGCAGTGTAGTAGGATCAGTGTAGTAGGACCAGACCGGTGTAGTAGGATCTATGTAGTAGAATCACTGTAGTAAAACCAGTGTAGTAGGATCACTGTAGTAAAACCAGTGTAGTAGAATTACTATAGTAGGACCAGTGTAGTAGAATTACTATAGTAGGACCAGTGTAGTGGAATTACTATAGTAGGACCAGTGTAGTAGGATTACTATAGTAGGACCAGTGTAGTAAAACCAGTGTAGTAGGACCAGTATAGTGAGACCAGTGTAGTAGAACCAGTGTAGTAGGACCAGTGTAGTGGGACCAGTGTAGTAGAAACAGTGTAGTAGGGACCAGTGTAGTAGGACCAGGCTGGTGTAGTAGGACCAGACCAGTGTAGTAGGATCAATGTAGTAGGACCAGACCAGTGTAGTAGGACCAGGCTGGTGTAGTAGGACCAGACCAGTGTAGTAGGATCAGTGTAGTAAAACCAGTGTAGTAGGACCAGTGTAGTAGGACCAGTGTAGTAGGACCAGTGTAGTAGGACCAGTATAGTGGGACCAGTGTAGTAAAACCAGTGTAATAGGATCAATGTAGTAGGATCAATGTAGTAAAACCAGTGTAGTAGGATCAATGTAGTAAAGGACCAGTGTAGTAGGACAAGTGTATTAGGACCAGACCAGCATAGTAGGACTAGTGTAGTAAAACCAGTGTAGTAGGATTACTATAGTAGGACCAGACCAGTGTAGTAGGACCAATGTAATAAGACCAGTGTAGTAGGACCAGTGTAGTAGGACCAGTGCAGTAGGATCAATGTAGTAGGACCAGTGTAATAGGACCAGATTGGCGTAGTAGGAACAATTTTTGTAGGACCATGTCTCTACTCTCAGAATGGCTTTAGGGTAAATAATCAGGGTTTAGTTTTAGCTCCGAATTAAATGTAATGTACCTCTATTACCTCTATTAAATATATATTATTACTACTATATATATTATATATTATTAATACTATATTATTTTCCTTACTGTTCTATTTTTATACTTTATTATATTAATAAAAAGTCTTAGTGTGCTCAGTATTTCTCTTTCCTACATTTACTTAAATAATAGCGAAGTCAAATCCGAAATCCAAATGAAGCTTAAGTAACGAGACGGGATTAAACTTCTTTAATTTCTTCCCTCCGCTCATGGGGTTCATTCTCTTACCTCTAATCCACTATAATCACCTCCGGTCTGGTGTTTAAGCTACACGTCATCTCACAGTTGCAAATCGGTTCCTAAAACCCAGTGAATTAAAAGTTAGGAACCGAATGATGGGCGGATTTACCAGCCTGCGCTGTTTACAACTTTGCAGTGTTTTATTAGGTACTGTTTTACTGACACAAAGAGGCCAAAGACGAGATCACAAACAGAAACAAGGTCGGTTGAGGTGCAGACAGGACGAACCAGGCAGGGCAATTATCTGATTAGAATACGAGGCTGTGATCCGAAAACGTAGTCGAGGAAGATTGAGGCTAGTGGAGGAACGCGGAGATCAGCGTGTGACTCTCCATGCGCGAGACTGGCTTCAGGCGAGAATCCACCAAAGAATGGGTGACCCAAAAATGGGTATTAAAAGGGGCGTGGCGGGTAAACAGGTGCACTTCCAAAAGATGTCATTAACGAGACGGACGATTTAGAGTTGGAACAGCGTCGATATGTCAAAAATTAAAAAAATTAATGCAAGTGAATTGGGCAAAAAAATTGGTAAAAAAAGGGGCGTGGCAAGTAAACAGGTGAGCGTATCTAAAAGCTGTATACAAGCTGCAGTGTAATCAATGAGTCTGACGATTCAGAGTCGGAACGGCATTGATATCTCGAAAATTCCAAAAATGAATGGAAGTGAATGGGGCAAAAAATGGGTAAAAAAAGGGGTGTGGCAGGTAAACGGCTGTGCGTATTGAAAAAAGGGGTGTGGTGTGTAAACAGGTGCGCGTATTCAAAAGCTGTATACAAGCCACGGTGTCATCCATGAGTCGGACGATTTAGGGCTGGAACGGTGTCGATATCTCGAAAATTCTAAAAATGAATGGGGCAAAAATGGGTAAAAATGGGCGTGGCAGGTATCCAAAAGTTGTATACAAGCGGGTATAAAAACAGGTGGAAAAACAAAACACCAGTTCGGGTGCTAACAGTCCGGGTACAGGCCAACAGAGGTTGATTACCAGTTTGGAAAACAGTGTGGTCACATGACTGTACTGATTGGCATACACCAAGAAAACAGCACAGACCTAAATGCTTGACCTCTACATTATAGGAAACTTATACAGAGGATATATATTTTGCTGACATTTATTTTTGGGAGGGTTGTATTTCCCCTGTATTCTCCAAAATGTAGACACTGCACGACACCCACACTTCCAAAAGAAGGGCATCCGGCTGGCACGTGCTTCCACTGATTTATTTATTGATCTATTGTACTTCCAGGTGGAGAACTCGCAGGCGTTCGTGTGGCTCTCTCAGCTACGCCACCGCTGGGGCGAGAAGGAAAAACACTGCT
The DNA here is from genome assembly GCF_030014385.1 of Trichomycterus rosablanca. NCBI lineage: Eukaryota > Metazoa > Chordata > Actinopteri > Siluriformes > Trichomycteridae > Trichomycterus > Trichomycterus rosablanca. The sequence continues at coordinate 4,855,307 of NC_085997.1, forward strand.
TCGCCAACATCTGCGACGCCCAGTTCCTCTACTCCTACGAGTATCTGGGCAATACGCCACGCCTCGTCATCACACCGCTCACAGACAGGTGAGTCCCACAGAGGCGCCCACCCTGCTCAGTGTTGCAGGGACGCTCCTATTTAGCAACAGACAGTTAAATACCAGTATTGCTACAAACTACAAGCAGACACGATTGGCTAACGTCAACCAGGTGGGCGGGTCGATTGGATTCCTGATTACTGCCACAATTGCAGCCTCTGCACAGAGATGGGGAATAATAGAGATCAGTGCGCGACTCTCCATATGAGAAACTGATCCTTATGTGAACTCGCTTGTGCAGGTGAAAAGAAGTGGTCTGCAACTTCACACGTGTCAAAGGGGGCGTGTGTTAAATATGCCCTTCTAGGTCAGGGTAGGGGTCTACTAGGGGTATTTACTAAAGTGTCAATAATTATTTTGATAGCTTTGCACAGTTGATATGGTGTGTATTAAAAGTGTGTGTGTGTGTCCATGTGTGTGTGTGTGCGACCTGAGCGCAGATGCTACATCACACTGACCCAGTCCCTTCACCTGACCATGAGCGGCGCCCCAGCTGGTCCAGCTGGCACAGGCAAGACCGAGACCACCAAGGACCTCGGACGAGCGCTCGGCATCATGGTCTACGTCTTCAACTGTTCCGAGCAGATGGACTACAAGGTGAAAGAATTAGCATTAAGTGGTTCGTTTATCACAGGTTCTAAATGTCTACCATACAGTCCTGATATTATTCATATATATTCCACAATAATGTTATATATTTATTTATTTATTTATCTATTTTAATAAGCACAGAACAGAATTCTTTAATATTTACACAATCACTTATACCCGGGGGCGATTTAAATCAGCTATTCTACCTTCTTTATGATGGAGGCTGCACAGGGGGAATATACTAAACTCTGTACACACAGTCACCGGAGGCGATACATATTTTTAGTCATTATCAAAGTTTGAGCTTTTTTAGCTCTAGGAAAAGACTCAACGTTGGGGAGCTGTTTTCTTTCTTATGTCTATACCTAAAAAGAAGTGGGCAGGTAGATCAACACTCGATTTACATTGGGTGACATCAAAACATGCGTCAGGCTTTATTAAAGAGTTTGTTTTTTTCCGTATATTAATTGAATTGTTTTTTTTTTCCCATATATATGAAAATTATGACATTTATTCTATATATAAATAACTTTTTTTTTCCTATTACCTAAATTAGTTTTTTTTTTCCATATATGGATTGATTTTTTTTCTGTATATTAATTGAATTTTTTTATCGTATTTAGATGATTTTTTTTTCTGTCCGAATATAAATTGAATTGTTTTTTTTCTTGTATATAGATTATTTTTTTTATGTCCATATATGAATTAAAAAAAAAATTTCATATATGGATAGATTTTTTTTCTGTCTGTATATGAATTGAAAACAATTTTCATATATATGGATTGAATTTTATATTCCATATATTAATTAAATATTTTTTCTGTATATTAATTCATTTTTTATTCCTGCCCATATACGAATTCATTTTTTTCCATATATTAATTGCTATTTTTCCTGTCCGTATATAATTTTTTTTTCCGTATGAGAATTGATTTTTTTTGTAAATTAATAGAATTTTTTAGTATATAGACTAAATATTTTTTCCATATATTAATTTGATTTATTACTTTTTTTATTTGTATATGAACAGATTTTTTTTTCAACCACATATAGATTGAATTGGGGGTTTTTTCAGTTTAGGAATAGTTTTTTTCATCCATAAAGGAATTGAATTTTTTTTGTATATAAATAGATTTTTCCCCATAAATTAATTGAATATTTTTTTCCATATATAAATAGAATTTTTTTTCCACATATGAATTGATTTTTTCCTATAAATATTTTGATTTTTTTGCAAATAAATAGATTTTTTCCCATAAATAAATGTAATTCTTTTCTGTATAAAGATCTCCCCATAAATTAATTGAATTTTTCCCATATATAAATAGATTTTTGTCCATAAATGAATAAATTTTTTGCCATATATAAATAGATTTTTTTTCTCCATAAATTAATTGAATTTCTTTCCGTATATAAATAGATTTTTCCATAAATGAATTGAATTTTTTCTGTATATGAATTGATTTTTCCCCCCATTAATTAATATAATTTTTTTCTGTATATAAATTGATTTTTTTCTATAAATTAATTGAATTTTTTCCGTATATGAATTGATTTTATTTTTGTCCGTATATGAATTTCATTTTGTCAGATTGCCCTTCCTGACTCAACCCTTCTATCAATCTGTAATCTATCCGGGTTTGAGATCAGCACTGAGCCTTCCACTAGACTTCCAATGGCTAGGCTGTTTTCGGCCACCTCTTTTTTTTGGACATTAGCCAATCATGTCTGTTCAGATGCCTGACTGGCCGATAGCTCAGCTAGGATTTAAACCCTGGATTCCTAGATCTCAGCTGTAGTTTCTCTGGATTGAGGTATGAGTATGTATGAGTATGATGATGCCTTTGACCTTGTGCCCTTTTGTACTGTTGTGCTCTTTGCGCTCAGTTAGGGCTTCAGACTCATCACGACCCTCTCTAGGAGGCAGGTTATTTTTATGCTTTAATTTCTTTTATTTAAATGCAGTAATAATTCTGCTTTATGCAGATTAGACTGAATTTGCATTCACGTCAAGTGGGACGAATCACTCGATGTGATGTTTTAATGAAGAGGGTAATTAGGGTCAGAAAGTTCAGCGCAAGTTTGTCTTCCTCCCACCCGTCCGTCACCTCACGGGCTGCGCATCAAAGCAAAACAAAGCCGTCCTCACTCGACTCGGAGGCCGGCAGATTAGTAAAGCTCCAACGCCCTCCTACGCCGAGTTACCTGCAGCTAATCTTTTTATCCTGCGCGTACCTGCATCATCACCGGTTTCGCCTGACCGCGAAAGAATAAGAACGAGCGAGAGATGCTAATGAGAGCAAAAAGACAGACGGGGCTCCGGGATCAACCAGTCATAATCAGTCGGCTCTCATCTGTGTCAGAACGAGCTCTTCCTCCCCCCATATTTAACATCAACGCTCGGCCGCACCTACAGGGACCCGAGCCGCTCGTACTGTTTGAATTCAGATCGAATGTGAGGTCATTAGCAAGTGCTAATCTTCCTCCTCATCCTCCTCCTCTAATACAGTTGCACACTGAGGTGCGCCGGCCGCTGAAACGGAATGCAAATTATTCTTCTGACTCAGGTCTGGTGAGTCAGGTCTAAGGAAAGGCAGACAGGGGGTGTGATCGGTTCTGATATGGCATCTGTCATCGGTTCCTCAGTTATTCAGCCCACATCCTCACCATCACAAAGCTTTTTCACACTCCACTGCTGTCTGATAGATAGATAGATAGATAGATAGATTGATAGATAGATAGATAGGTGGGTAGATAGACAGACAGGTGGGTAGATAGATAGATAGATAGACAGACGGACGGACGGACGGGCGGGCAGATGGATGGATGGATGGATAGACAGGTAGGTACATAGATAGATAGATAGATAGATAGATAGATAGATAGATAGATAGATAGATAGATAGATAGATAGATAGATAGATAGATAGATAGATAGATAGATAGATAGATAGATAGATAGATAGATAGGTGGGTAGATAGACAGACAGGTGGGTAGATAGATAGATAGATAGACAGACGGACGGACGGACGGGCGGGCAGATGGATGGATAGACAGGTAGGTACATAGATAGATAGATAGATAGATAGATAGATAGATAGATAGATAGATAGATAGACAGATAGGTATATAGTTATATCCATCAGTTACTGTATTTACATTAAAATACCATACTTTACAGATTGTTAGTAAATCAGCCAAGACTTGTGTGGTAAAATTAGAGTAAAATTATGCATATACTGTGTATAAACCACTGCTTGTATTTCTCTCCTCCTTCAGTCTTGTGGTAACATCTACAAAGGCCTGGCTCAGACGGGGGCGTGGGGCTGCTTCGACGAGTTCAACAGGATCTCGGTGGAGGTGCTGTCCGTGGTCGCAGTGCAGGTCGGTTTTCATTAGCATCACGCCAACCACCCAGTTCCAGCTGTTTCTAATTCACAGCTGTGATTTCACACCTAATTACAAATGATTTTAAATGCTGGACCTGCTGTAGTGAAAGAAACTATGGTCGGTTAAGTTTCCTTGTAGTTTTTAGTCATATCTAATTACCCAATCACAAATTTAATTAATCTCATATGTGTTTGTGGTGGTTCTTGGATTACAGATGAGTTTCTGTTCCCTGTTCTTGCTTATGGGTGGCCCGAGTCCGAGTCCTTGTTTTAGTCCTAGTTTTATTAATATGGGCACAGAAAGAATTATTTTTTCGTATATAATTGTTTTTTTTCTTTTGCATAAATTAATAGATTTTTTCTGTACATTAATTAAATTTTTTTCACAAATAAATAGTTTTTTTTCCATAAATGAATTTAATTAACTTTTCCGCAAATAGATTTTTTTCTGTATATTAATGGAATTTTTTTTCGCATATAAATTTATTTTTCCCCCATAAATTAATAGATTTTTTTTCATAAATGAATTGCATTTCTTCGCAAATAAATAGATTTTTTTCCATAAATTAATTGCATTTTTTCCATAAATTAATTGAATTTTTTCCATATATAAATTGATTTCTCCCCCATAAATTAATTGAATTGTTTTTCGTATATAAATTGATTTTTTTTACATAAATTAATTGAGTTTTTTTCCATATATGAATTACAATTTTTTCCATACATAAATTGAGTTTTTTTCTCCATAAATTAATTGAAATTTTTTCCGTGTATGAATTGATTTTTTTCCATGAATTAATTGAAATTTTTTTTCCGCAAATAAATAGACCCCCCCCCATAAATTAACGAAATTAAAAAGTCACCAGTTATAGTTACCACCCGCTAAGAAAGAATTAGGAAGCCACACTCCAAGAATAAATCTTATAGAAGGCCCTTAACCCTGACATGCGTAGACAGTATACTGCTTTGGATAAAAGTGTCTGCTAAATGCGATAATATTATAAAGACTAGGATTAATTTTACACCAGTTATTGTTCACCCTGTGCTACCGGTCAGCCGAACGCCCCTAGCAGGCGCAATTGGCCACTAGTCTGCTCTGTAGGAAGTGAGAAAACCCCAGACTAAATAGGGGTGTGGACTTCAACGCTATATAAGGACCCTGGTTAGTAGCCCGAGGGGCCTGTTCAGAGGTAGAGGAATGCGGAGATCAGCGAGTGACTCTCCATGCGCAAGACTGGCCTCACACACTAATCCACCCAAGAATGGGCAAATAAGGAGGATTTGGCGGACCATGCGTCAGAGGGAGTGTTTGTCGGGCAAATATATCCTACTCGGGTGTGATCGGGGTGCCTAGCAGTGGAAGACTGCTATGCTGGCTACGCTAAATTGGGAGAAAATGCTTAAATAAAATGGTAAAAAATACTTATAATTAATTGTATTTATTTATTTACACTCTATCTGCTGTAGCTGAGTTTGAGTGAATACATCATATCTAATCTCAGCTCTGCCATCCGGCTGGGCTGGGCGGCTACATGAACAACGTTTGGCTGTTGTTCATCCAAGGAGGGTTACAATTACAACCTCTGCTGGCTGATCGATGGCGTCTGCACAGAGATGAGGAATAATGCGTTAATCAGGGTGTATCCGCATACAAAGCTGATCCGCATATGTACTCGCCTCTTGCAGGTAAAACGATGCAGTCGGGGGCGTGTGTCAGGTCGCTCTCCTCTATCGATAAGCATAACGCAATCGGGTAAAAATTGGACGTGCTAAAATCGGGAGAAAATGCCAAATGAAATAAATAATACAAATCTATTGCAGCCGGTGACTCAGAGCTAAAGGCCGCCTCTCTTCCAGCACCGGCACGCTCTCCGACTCCTCAAATGTCACAGAAGTGAATGATTTCTCTTTTTTTCTGCGCTGTAATGAATAATGAATCCGCGCCCGAAAATCCATCGTCACACAGAACAATCCTAGCAAGAGACGGAACATCAGAGCGCCGGCGCCGGATGTTAATCAGGCCCCGCTTCCCGTGTTCGCCCCCTCCACAAGAGCGCTGTTTGATTATCTATTCTATTGAGGCCTGACAGTAGATCGGATGTGAGAGTACACTTCACTGAAGTAGTTTTTTTTTTTTTTTCAATATTTATTTCATCGGTTTACTTTGCACTCGGGCAAAAGCAAACAGTAGAGAGCTCGCAGACGATATTGAGATAAATTAGGCCGGCTCTGCCATTCCCCTTAGCGCGGCACGCCGCGGGAGGCACGGAACGGATCGCGGCGCCATTTGTTTTCATTCCAGCACTAATAATCAGACGTCGGTGCAGCTCCGCAATCTGTCAGATTTTCTGTACATCCGAACGACCTGTAGCTACAGTGAGGAAACATTCTTTCATTTCATATACAGCAATATACTGTATATATATATATATACAGTATATATATATATACTCACTGTTCATTTTATTTTATCAGCTCCACTTACCATATAGAAGCACTTTGTAGTTCTACAATTACTAATTGTAGTCCATCTGTTTCTCTACATACTTTTTAACCTGCTTTCACCCTGTTCTTCAATGGTCAGGACCCCCACAGGACCACTACAGAGCAGGTATTATTTCGGTGGTGGATCATTCTCAGCACTGCAGTGACACTGACATGGTGGTGGTGTGTTAGTGTGTGTTGTGCTGGTATGAGTGGATAAGACACAGCAGCGCTGTTGGAGTTTTTAAACACAGTTTCCACTCACTGTCCACTCTATTAGACACTCCTACCTAGTTGGTCCACCTTGTAGATGTAAAGTCGGAGACGATCGCTCATCTATTGCTGCTGTTTGAGTCGGTCATCTTCTAGACCTTCATCAGTGGTCACAGGACGCTGCATATGGGGCGCTGTTGGCTGGATATTTTTGGTTGGTGGACTATTCTCAGTCCAGCAGTGACAGTGAGGTGTTTAAAAACTCCAGCAGCGCTGCTGTGTCTGATCCACTCATACCAGCACAACACACACTAACACACGACCACCATGTCAGTGTCACTGCAGTGCTAAGAATGATCCACCATCCAAATAATACCTGCTCTGTGGGGGTCCTGACCATTGAAGAACAGCATGAAAGGGGGCTAACAAAGCATGCAGAGAAACAGATGGACTACAGTCAGTAATTGTAAAACTACAAAGTGCTTCTATTAATGTTATGGCTGATCATTGTATATACAATGTATCACAAAAGTGAGTACACCCCTCACATTTCTGCAAATATTTCATTATATCTTTTCATGGGACAACACTATAGACATGAAACTTGGATATAACTTAGAGTAGTCAGTGTACAACTTGTATAGCAGTGTAATAATAATAATACATTTTATTTATATAGCGCTTTTCAAGATACTCAAAGACGCTTTACATAAGACAAATAATCAAAAACAAATACGTACATACACCATACAAATCATAGTACAAAATCAAAAAAGTACATCAACATCAAGAATAATTAAGATAAAAACAAAGAGAGCAGCATAAGACAGTTCATTAAAAATTAGCTAAATTATGAGAGAGAACAACAAATATAGAACAATTTCTTAAAATTAGACAGAAACAGGACAGATTTACATGCAATCAGGAAACTGAAAACTTTACAAGTTTTAGGATCTAGGACTTCACATTTCTGTCGTGATCTAAGTATAAAAACTATTAAAAAGAATAGCAAAAATAAAAGCATTTATTTTGTGTTGTTACAAGTTAAATGCCACTCTGAATAGATGAGTTTTGAGAAGTGACTTGAATTTGGACAGGTCAGGACAATCTCGTAGGTGTTTGGGGAGAGCATTCCATAAAGATGGAGCAGCTATGGAAAAGGCCCTGTCACCCCAGGTCCGGTGCTTGGTCCTAGAGGGTATGGACAGTAGGTTAGCCTCAGAAGAGCGAAGGCTACGGGAGGGAATGTGCTGATGGAGCAGGTCGGTGAGGTAGGATGGGGCCTGATTATGGAGAGCTTTGTGAGTGAATAGAAGAATTTTGAATTGAATGCGTTGAGCAACGGGAAGCCAATGAAGTTTTTGTAGAACAGGTGTAATATGATCACGGGAGCGAGTATGAGTAAGGAGGCGAGCAGCTGAATTCTGGATATACTGAAGTTTTTTTAGGATTTTGTTAGATGTACCATAAAGGATGCTATTGCAATAATCAATTCTGGATGTAATAAAAGCATGAATCAAGGTTTCGGCGGCAGAAAAGGAGAGTGATGGACGTAGACGTGCTATGTTTTTTAGATGAAAGAAAGCAGTTTTGGTGATGTGATTTACATGGCGGTCAAAAGAGAGGTTGCTATCAAAAATTACACCAAGATTTCGGATGTTAGAAGACGGAGACAAAGTGTCATTATCAATGGTAATTTGAAAATTTTTTGTGGTTTTTGCCAGGGTTGTAGGACCTACGATGATCATATCTGATTTTTCACAGTTTAATTTGAGGAAATTAGCTTTCATCCACAATTTCATTTCAGTGATGCAATTTGTCAGAGTGGAGTGAAGTTCAGTATTAATGGATTTGGAGGAGATGTAAAGCTGAATATCATCAGCATAGCAGTGGAAATGTAAACCATGCCGACGTATGATGTCACCAAGGGGGAGCATATAAAGAATAAACAAAAGGGGACCTAACACTGAGCCTTGGGGAACGCCTTGGGACAGTGGAGCAATGGCAGAACTACAATTGTTGATATTAACAAACTGTTGTCTGTTTATGAGATATGACCTTAACCACAAAAGGGCAGTACCAGTGATGTTGACAGAGGATTCAAGGCGGGACAGAAGAATGGAGTGATTAATGGTGTCAAAAGCTGCAGTAAGATCAAGGAGGACGAGAATATTAATTTGTCCAGAGTCTGAGGAAAGAAGAAGGTCATTTGTGACTTTGAGGAGGGCTGACTCAGTGCTGTGCTGGGGGCGGAAACCAGACTGAAATGATTCAAATAGATTATTGGAATTTAGGTGATCTTTGAGCTGTGAGGCAACAACACGTTCCAGTATTTTCGACAGAAATGGAAGATTGGAAATGGGCCGAAAGTTACTCATAATGTTAGAGTCAAGTCCAGGTTTTTTAAGTATGGGAGTAACAGCAGCCAATTTGAGTGATTGAGGGACTGAGCCAGAACTAAGAGAGGAATTGATTATCTCTGTGATAAGTGATGAGATAACTGGAAAACAACCCTTAACAAGTTTTGATGGAGCAGGATCCAAAACACAAGTGGAGCTTCGCATCCCTGTTAAGATCTCAGATAGGTCCAAAAGAGACACAGGTGAGAACTGAGACAGAGGCTGGGTAATAAATTGAGATGAGATAGGCGGAGAAACAGAGATGACAGGGGAAACTGTCAGAAAATTGTGGATATTCTCAACTTTTGTTTGAAAAAATGAGAGGTAAGAGTTACACTTGTCAACTGTAAAGGAATTGGTAGTATTGTCAATTGGTTTGAGAAGTTTATTTATTGTGGAAAAGAGAGTCTTAGGATTTGTTGATCCAGCATGTATGAGTTCGGAATAGTAAGTGGATCGGGCTGCCGTAAGAGCGTCTTTGTAATGTTGAAGATAATCAGAATAAATCTGATAATGTACTGTTAGACCGGTTTTCTTATAAAGTCTTTCAAGCTGGCGTTTACGGGATTTCATTTGGTGAAGCTCAATTGTGTACCATGGTGCGGAATGACTAAATGAAACAAATTTGGTTCTCAAAGGAGCCAGCTCATCAAGACATGAGGCGAGTATGTCATTATAGTAATCGACAAGGTCAGATGAATTACTAGACAGTACAGGACAGACAGACATCTTTTTAACAAGAGAATCTGAGAAAGCAGAGGGAGAGATATATTGAAGATTCCTGAAGGATATTTTACGTTTAGCTCTAGTGATGGGCCTAGTGACCTCAATGTCCATGATGATTGTCAAATGATCAGAGACAGTAAGGTCATGGCTGGACGGCTGATGAACTAGGACACCAGTAGAGCAGACAAGGTCAAGAGTATGACCTTTTTTATGAGTTGGAAAATGTATATGTTGTGTGAAATTAAAACACTGTAACAATTCCAAAAATTCCCTGGCAAATTTACAGTTGTTGTCATCAATATGGATGTTAAAATCACCCATAAGCAGTACAGAGGATGAGAGGGCACTAAGCTGGGTTAAAAAATCTGAAAAATCAGAGAGAAAGGAAGCGTTTGGCTTTGGCGGACGATAAACTACAGCAGTGACCAGAGGAGTAGGCCCTGACAACTTGAAAGCCAGGTGTTCAAAAGAAAGAGCAGCAGGAAAAGACAAAGTGGTTATTTTAATATCATCCCTATAGACTGCAGCAACACCACCACCTCGCCCTTCCATACGAGGTTCATCAATATACGAGTATCCCATTGGCGTGGTCTGATTTAACATAAAATAATCCAAGGGTTTATGCCAAGTTTCAGTGAGACAGAAAAAGTCTAGTTCACTGTCAGATATAAATTCACTGAGTACAGTACTTTTTGTGTTGAGTGAACGAACATTAAGCAATGCCATTTTCAAGTGGTATTGTTGTGTAGTTGGCTGTGAGGAACGAGGAAGAGAACGGAGATTTGCTAAGTCCACTCCGCGTTTCCTATCCCACTCCGTGGACAGCGTTGTCATGGAGACTACACCGCTACTGGTGTGCAAGGCAGCAGCGCTCTGATGACGTGTTTGCGGAGCGACAGTGCGCACGGCTGACCAGAAGGATGGAATAGCGTTACCGTTTCGAAGATAAACAAGCTTTCTCCGGGAGCCCCTGTGAATATAACGAGGCCGGCGAAGGAGTCCAAGCTGTTTGATGACTGAAATACACGATGGAGTAGTGCAGTTGTTGAACTTCCTCAGCTGGTCAACGGAATAGTTCAACATCGTGCCGATCCCAGGAAAACTCATCCACCGTTCACCACCGGCCGCAGACGCGATGTACAGTAGAAAGAACAAAAAGTATCAAAAGCACAAATAAAAGTATCAAAAGTAACATAAAAGAAATAGATCCACAAGGTGTGTAAAAAGATGAAAACGAAAAACGATAAAAATACAATAAAATACGGTAAAATACGGTAAAATACGGTAACGGTAGCGGCAGCCAAATGCGCCAGCGTCCACCATCACCATGGCAATTACTTGTCAAATGGATGATTTACTGATTTACTACGCCCTTTAGTGTAGATTTACTGTCTTCTGAAAATAACTCAACACACAGCCATTAATGTCTAAATAGCTGGCAACATAAGTGAGTACACCCCACAGTGAACATGTCCAAATTGTGCCCAAATGTGTCGTTGTCCCTCCCTGGTGTCATGTGTCAAGGTCCCAGGTGTAAATGGGGAGCAGGGCTGTTAAATTTGGTGTTTTGGGTACAATTCTCTCATACTGGCCACTGGATATTCAACATGGCACCTCATGGCAAAGAACTCTCTGAGGATGTGAGAAATAGAATTGTTGTTCTCCACAAAGATGGCCTGGGCTATAAGAAGATTGCTAACACCCTGAAACTGAGCTACAGCATGGTGGCCAAGGTCATACAGCGGTTTTCCAGGACAGGTTTCACTCGGAACAGGCTTCGCCAGGGTCGACCAAAGAAGTTGAGTCCACGTGTTCGGCGTCATCTCCAGAGGTTGGCTTTAAAAAATAGACACATGAGTGCTGCCAGCATTGCTGCAGAGGTTGAAGACGTGGGAGGTCAGCCTGTCAGTGCTCAGACCATACGCCGCACACTGCATCAACTCGGTCTGCATGGTCGTCATCCCAGAAGGAAGCTGACGCACAAGAAAGCCTGCAAACAGTTTGCTGAAGACAAGCAGTCCAAGAACATGGATTACTGGAATGCCCTGTGGTCTGACGAGACCAAGATTAACTTGTTTGGCTCAGATGGTGTCCAGCATGTGTGGCGGCGCCCTGATGAGAAGTACCAAGACAACTGTATCTTGCCTACAGTCAAGCATGGTGGTGGTAGCATCATGGTCTTGGGCTGCATGAGTGTTGCTGGCACTGGGGAGCTGCAGTTCATTGAGGGAAACATGAATTCCAACATGTACTGTGACATTCTGAAACAGAGCATGATCCCCTCCCTTCGAAAACTGGGCCTCATGGCAGTTTTCCAACAGGATAACAACCCCAAACACAACCTCCAAGATGACAACTGCCTTGCTGAGGAAGCTGAAGGTAAAGGTGATGGACTAAACCCAATTGAGCACCTGTGGCGCATCCTCAAGTGGAAGGTGGAGGAGTTCAAGGTGTCTAACATCCACCAGCTCCGTGATGTCATCATGGAGGAGTGGAAGAGGATTCCAGTAGCAACCTGTGCAGCTCTGGTGAATTCCATGCCCAGGAGGGTTAAGGCAGTGCTGGATAATAATGGTGGTCACACAAAATATTGACACTTTGGGCACAATTTGGACATGTTCACTGTGGGGTGTACTCACTTATGTTGCAGCTATTTAGACATTAATGGCTGTGTGTTGAGTTATTTTCAGAAGACAGTAAATCTACACTGCTATACAAGTTGTACACTGACTACTCTAAGTTATATCCAAGTTTTATTTCTATAGTGTTGTCCCATGAAAAGATATAATAAAATATTTGCAGAAATGTGAGGGGTGTACTCACTTTTGTGATACACTGTATATACTGTATATATATAGTCGCCTACACAAACCATGATAGACTTGTTCCCTTATTGTATAAGGGAAGGGTGCCAAAGGGGACTCCTCATAACTGATGCAATTACGACCCCTGCTGCCTGATTGATGGCGCCCGCACAGAGACAAGGGATCATGTGATCAGGGCGTGGCTTTCCGTAAACAAAGCTGATCCACAGATGAACATATGAACTCGCCTCGTGCAGGTGAAAAGATGCAGTCGGCTACTACACACGTGTCAGAGGGGGCGTGTATTAGTCACGGCTCTCCTCGGTCAGAGGTGGAAGTCAGCATCAGTGGTTTGCATCAACACCGTCCATTGACCTTTGTGGTGGGCAAATCAAATATGTGTGCATTCTCAAAGACCCAACGTAGACTATAGGGAGTTTAAAATAGATCTATATGACATCACAAGAAGTCTCCCATACGCCAATAGCCTATTGATTTACCTGTCCCACTACGTGTGATTCTTTTTACTCCTCTCAATTAAAGGCAATGAGAGCCCCCGCTAGGCTCACTGAGGCCCCCTAGGGGAAGAACCACTGCATTAAACCATGCACATGTTCAATAAATGACTGTACTTGCATCTCTGTCGGACACATATCTGTCTCTCGAATCCGAGCTGAAAAGCATTCCAGGGTTTGTTCTCCTCTTAGCTTTGATTTCCACACTGTGCAGAAAGAGCAAAGCTAAAAATGAGATCAATTCAACCAGCTCACCGTTTATTCACCCTGAACGGCGCATTACCGCCACCTTCGCCTCTCAAAACGACTCGACACAAAGTTTCATCAAGGCCGTCTCCTTATTATATTGACTAATGGAAGGTACTCGAGGCATACAAGCATAGATAGAAGAATTTAACCGATCCTACAGTGCCATCTTTAATATCTATGTCTGCTATTATCAGGTGAAAAGCATCCAGGATGCCATCAGGGACAAGAAGAAACGCTTTAATTTTATGGGCGAGGAGGTGAACCTGGTTCCGTCTGTGGGAATCTTTATCACCATGAACCCGGGATATGCTGGCAGGACCGAGCTGCCCGAAAATCTCAAAGCTTTGTTTCGGTAAGTACAGAAAGTGCATTTTTTTTATTAAAAAACTAAATAAATAAAATAAAATTTTATAATCATTTTATAATCATAAAATAAATTTTTTTTTAATTGTAAACGTGCAAGTGAGGCTTGTGTAATGTGATTAAAATAAATAAATAAATGATAATAATAATACAATAATAATAATAATACTAATAAATAATAACAATAATAATAATAAAACAATAATAATACAAATACTACTACTAATAATAATTAATGATAATAATAATAATAATAATAATACAAATAATAAATAATAATAATAATAATAATTAATAACAATAATAATGATAATATAATAATAAAAACAATAATAATAATAGCAATAATAATAATAATAATTAATAATAATAAGAACAATAATAATTAATATTGATATAATAACAACAGCAATAATAATAATAATTAATAATAATAATAATTAATATTGATATAATAACAATACAATGATAATGATAATAATAACAATAATAATAACAATAACAACAATAATAATAATTAAGAATAACGCTAATAATAATAATAACAATAATAATAGTGATAATAATAATAATAAATAATAATAATGTTTAATACGTCTTGGATGGATGATTTGGATTTTTGGGTAGAGCGGGCAGCTTGTCCGTCCTTGTGGGTTTTCTCCGGGCGCTCTGGTTTCCTCCCACATTCTTTCATTCATTCATTGTTATTCATTCATTGTTTTACCACCGCTTATCCTGGTCAGGGTCGCAGTGTCTCTCAGTCATTGGGTGAACAGTAAAAAATTTTAATTTCATTTAATTTCATTTCATTTCATTTCATTTCATTTCATTTCATTATTTAAAACACCCTGAATGAACTTGCCTTTCTTACAATGTATTAGATAGTGAATATTATATAATATCATTCCATATAATGGCTTTCATACAGGCCCTGTGCCATGGTAGTACCGGACTTCGAGCTCATTTGTGAGATCATGCTGGTAGCGGAGGGCTTCATCGAGGCCAGACTGCTGGCGAGGAAGTTTATTACTCTCTATCAGCTATGCAAGGAGCTTCTGTCTAAACAGGTAAAGCACCAGCGCAAGCACACATGGTATTTTAAGTCTGCTATGGAAAACTTGAGGGTAATTACTGAGAAAACTGGTGGACCTTTCCATCTAACAGCTCTTTCTAACTTCAAATATTTTTAAGGATTTTGCTACTACTTGTCCCAACTTTTTTGAAATGTATTGCAGCCATCACATTCAGAATGGGTGTATACATACAAACAAACAAATAACTAACTAAACTAACTAAATAAATAAACAAATAAATATATATTAATAAATTAATAAAAAATATAATGTGATAATAGTAACAATAAGTATTGTATTATTATTATTACTTACAGTAACAAAAACAAAACAATAATAATAATAAAAATAATGATAATAATAATAAAAATAATGACAATAATCATAATAATAATGATATTATTATCATTTTTTTGGTTTATTGTTGTTAGTAATAATAATAACAATAATAAAAATAAAAATAATAATAATAATGATAATATTATTATTATTGTTGTTGGTTTATTGTTGTTAGTAATAATAATAATAATTATTATTAATAATAATAATATTATTATTTTTGTTGGTTTATTGTTAATAATAATAATAATAATAAAAATAAAAACAATGATATTATTATTGTTGTTGGTTTATTGTTGTTAGTAATAATAATAATAATAATAATCATAATAATTTTGTTGGTTTATTGTTAATAATAATAATAATAATAATAATAATAATAAATGTTAATTATTTAAAGCATTCACATTGTCTTTTTACTGTTTTTGATTTACCCACTGTCCCAACTTTTATGGACATGTATTTACACAAAACATTGTAAATTATTAAAACTGCACATTATTTCATATACCAAGTAAGCATTTATGAATGCATATAGAAAATAAATATCTCCAGTTTCTGACTCACCCTCACATTTCAGGACCACTACGACTGGGGACTTCGGGCCATCAAGTCCGTCCTGGTGGTGGCCGGCTCTCTAAAGAGAGGCGACCCCGAGCGGCCCGAGGATCAGGTGCTCATGAGGGCCCTGAGAGACTTCAATGTCCCCAAGATCGTCACCGACGACATGCCCGTCTTCATGGGCCTCATCGGAGATCTGTTCCCCGCCCTGGATGTCCCCCGCAAGAGGGACATGGACTTCGAGAAGTTCGTCAAACAGTCCGTGCTGGACCTGAAGCTGCAGGCCGAAGAGAACTTCGTGCTCAAGGTGAGCGCCGGTGCACGGTTACCACGCGTACCATATTTTAGATTTCAGATTTTATTTAGATGGAACGGGGGAAGAAAGGGGGTGGAGGGGGGTGTGAAGCTGTTTGAGATGTCCAAACATCTCTGAAGAGACTGACATGAACGCTACTGATTGAAGGTTCCATCAGTCTGTTTTTCTGTCTGGATGCGCCAAGAGGCTTTTGATAGTCGACTGTGATCACATGACTCACGTCCATCATAACACAACCCCATCCGTCCTGCTATTTTAAAACCTTGAGTCTGTTTTTGTTCCAATCAAAACTGACCTTCCAACTTTACAGCTCTTACTGGTCAATTTATTGGTTTACCTGAGCTACACTGGCCAATTAGATATCATATATAGATATAGATTATGACCACTGACAGGTGTAGTGAATAACACTCAGCTGAGCGCCATCTAGTGGGCACAATTGGCAGTGCCTGCAGCAGACAAAATCGGCCACCGAGTCTGCTGTGTGGGAAAAAACAGGACTAAGTGGGTGAGGTCTTCCAACACTATGCAAGGACACTGGTTAGCAGACCGAGGCGCCTGTGCAGAAGTGGATAAGCCTCATGTGTGGGCAAGTAAAAGAAGGGGTCACGCGTCAGAGGGGGCATGGAGCAGGCGAATATACCCTACTCGAACGCAATTAGGATCCCGGAAAACTAACTGCCAACTCTAAATCGTTTATGCTGCTTTAAAGCGTACATCGTAAAACCATACGCGACCCACATGTTCTGTGACTGCATCCCACGTCCCGCCACTAGAGTGCAGCGTTTCAACATCAGCCTTTAACTTCATACAATGAATCATAATGCTGATGTGGCCCTCGGTGAAAAGAGTTTGACACCCCTGCTCAGACATAGACTGTACGCCATCTATTAGTGACCAGACACTATAGCTGTGTGTTTTTTTACATTACACAGTGTGTGTTAATTGCTTTTCGGTCATTCAGCAGTGGACAGTTCTAATCACCTCGTCTTGCTAAAGCCTGATTCACCTTCCAGCATCCAGCATTACCACTGCGGTGTTAAAACATTCAAACAGTGCTGTGCCTAACACAATCATACCAGTACAGCTCACACTACTACATCAACTACGCACAAAATATCTAATCAGCGTGGGATCAGAATCAGGCAGCTTTTCTTCCGATGCCGCATTTTACATCGTCCTACACGCTCCCGAGAAGAGGGCTGTGTCAATTCTTAGATACTGTAAAATGCTGCCTACTGAGGTGCCTTAACTCTGAAGGAGCACCTGATGAAATTAAAATTCAAGTAAGTAAATAAATAAATAAATAAAATGTAATAAATAAATAAATAAAATTTATGTAATAAATAAATAACATTTATGTGATAAATAAATAAAATGTAATAAATAAATAAATAAAATGTATGTAATGAATAAATAAATAAAATGAAATAAAAAAATAAATATAATGTATGTAATAAGTAAATAACATTTCTGACACACAAAATAGATATATTAATATAAACAAAATAATATAGTAAATAAACAAATAAATAAATAATTCATGTTATAAATACATACATAAATAAAATGTAATACAAAAAATACAAACATTTTAATATAAACAACAATATAGTAAATACATAAATAAAATATATGTAATAAATAAATAACATTTATGACACAAATATAAATATAATAATATAAAAAATATAGTAAATAAATACAGTTTATGTAATAAATACATAAATAATAATAATTTATAACACAAAAAATATAAATATATTATATAAAAAATAAATATAGTAAATAAATAAATAAATACAATTTAAATAATAAATACATAAATAAATAAAATGTATAACACAAAAATATAAATATATTAATAAAACTAAAATAAATATAGTAAATATCCAAATACATTAATAAATAAAATGTAATAAATAAATAAATAACATTTATGAAACAAAAAATAAGTAAGAATATATGACACAAATTTATATATAACTGTATGTTTATATTTATTTAAATAACATAATTGTGTCTGTATTAAGCAAAGGAATAACCTCATCATACAGCTCAGACTTCTCTTTTCTTCTGTTCCCATTTAACGTCACCTACTGGTTCAATAATGAGAATTAGAGAAGAAAACTTGTACATATGTTGTATATACTTAATTAAAAATAGAATCTACAACGATAATGCAGTTATACCGGTGCATTTCGAAGTGTTTGTACAGTAATTATACTCATTACAGCTACATATGTAATCACAGTAACACTAACAGCCTCCTTATTCAGTCAACAGCAAACCGACTTGTAATTACAGCTGTTCCGACTTCAGCTCCAGTTCAGCCTGATTTTAATTTATTCTCAATCGTTTACAAAACGTGTCGTAGAGATTGTGTACGCCTCGCTTCTGCTATACGCGTGATGTTTACAAGTTTTGTTGAATGGGATTTGCTTTTTTTTAAACCATTGAATTGGGGTAGTTAGTTTTTTTTTCCTGGCACAAAAACTATTCCAAGTCTGATATGCGTATCTCCAGATTCACTGTGATGACCCATATATACAGGAGCAGCCGGAAAAAAAACATGGAGCACATAGGCTGTTTTCTTCAAGATCATGGACCTTCTGGTGATGTCCTGGTACCAGGTACCACAGGACTCCTTCAGTGTCAGAGGGTCAGAGCTGTTTTGCCAGCATATTATTTAGGTGGTCCTAATGTTTTGGCTCATTGGTGTACAGTGAACCGTTTAGTAAGGCAGTATGTGGTTTGAAACGCAGCATCTTGCCTTTTGTCTCATCCACAGTAAGATGCAACTTCTTTTCTTTATTAAAAATTTATAAATAAATAATACAACTAAAAATAAATAAATACATAAATATTACTTACTACTAATAATATTAATACATAAAAATAATAATTATAATAAATCAAATAAATAAATAATAATTATAATATATAAAACGAAAAATAAATAAATACATAAATATTACTACTACTAATAATAATAATAATACATAAAAATAATAATAATGATAAATCAAATAAATAAATAAATAATAATATAAAAATAAAAATAAATAAACACAAATAGTACTTAAATTACAAATATTAATAATAATAAAAAATGCAACTAAAAACAAATAAATGCATACATTCTACTACTACTACTACTACTTCTTAATAATAATAATAATAATAATATATAAAAATAAAAAAATCAAGAATTAATATGTAACATTATTATTATTATTGTTAATAATAATAATAAATACAACTACAACAAATAAATTCATACGTCTACTACTACTAGTAGTAATAATAATATTAATAATACATAAATATAAAGATAAAAAATGTATACATAAAAACGCAAGAATAAATAAATACGTAACATTATTATTGTTATTATTATTAATATAAATAATGCATAAGAAATACATTATTATTATTATTATTAATAATAATAAAAAATACAACTAAAAGCAAATGCATAATACTATTATTAACTATAATGAAAATAAAATTAAAAATAAATATATAATAATAATAATAATAATAATAAGATTAAATAAATAAATAAATTCATACATACATACATACATACATACATACATACATACATACATACTAGGCTGCCAAAGCCTTCTAAACTTGGTCGTCTTCCTAACAATCTCCAATACCTAATGATTGACAGGTGCTAGAGAACATCTCTCTCCACTGAGAGGTTTTGAAAAGCTTAAAATGTCATGGCGTCTCCGGCTGAGCGATAACCAACAGCACTGATTGATGTTGCAATCACCCTCTTTTCTGTCTCCTCTGCACCTTCTCTTTCAACCATTACCTCCCGTTAAGAGCTATAAGCCAGCTATCGCGTCCGTGGCAAATAGACATTAGCGTCGAAGGAGCCCTGAACTGGATATATTGGACAAATATAAGGAAGCAGGAATTACAGTGTAATAGCGCCTCAGGTGCTGGGGTTCAGTTCTAATTTCCAGCAATAGAACGTGTCTCCGATATCAGCGCCGGCACTCTCGCCCGAGCCAGGGGAAATAAGTGCAATCACCAACAGGTCAAAAAGCCACCCAAACAGTATAACAGCACTCCATCAGCCCAGGCTGATCTCCGGGCGAGGCATTTAACCCGTCTGACACAGCGAGAGGAAAGATGCTCAGGCATCTGACTCGGGGATCAGCAGGGTCAGCGGTATCTGTCCTGCGATCATGCGCTCGCCTCGTCCTTTGATTCGCGCTAGAAAAAAGAAATGGAGCGATAGGGGTGGGGGTGCCAAGAAGGCTTTCCTTTACCAACCACCTCTGTCCTTGATAGACGAGCACATAGACATCACATCAGAGCTGCAATCATTCAGCTCTTTAAAACGTCGAAACACTGTAAAGAGCCCAACAGAGAGTGACGTCGATCCCATCGACCGAACAAGCCATCATTCGCAAACTTTTTCTCACTCTCTCTTTTTGTACTTTTCACCCTCGCTGGCACTTTTTGTTGTCTGGGGGAGGAAGCTTAAATAAACGCAATTTATGACAAATAAATAAATAATTACAATTTATAACACAAAAATATAAATATTTTAATGTCAACAAAAATAAATATAGTACATAAACAAATAAATGTAAAAATATAATAAAATAAAATATATGTCAAATAAAATGTATTTATTTTAATAAATAATAAATAATTAATGAAATATATTATGATGAAAGTAAGGAAAATAAATAAATAATTAATGAACTAAATGAATAAAGTAAATAAATAAAACTTATACCACTTATACCACACAAAAATAAGTATATTAATATAAACACTAATAAATATAGTAAATAAACAAATAAATATATATTTAAAATAAAATGTATGTAATAAATAAATAAATAAAATTTATATCACAAAAAACAAAATTATAAACTAAATGAATATATTAAATAAATAACCCTCACTGGCACTTTTTTTTTGTCTAGGGAGTGGTAGCTTTAATAAACACAATTTATGACAAATACGTAAATAAACAAAATTTATGACACAAAAATATAAATATATTAATATAAACAAAAATAAATATAGTAAATAAACAATTAAATAT
Source organism: Trichomycterus rosablanca (assembly GCF_030014385.1). Classification (NCBI taxonomy): domain Eukaryota; kingdom Metazoa; phylum Chordata; class Actinopteri; order Siluriformes; family Trichomycteridae; genus Trichomycterus; species Trichomycterus rosablanca. The sequence continues at coordinate 4,876,513 of NC_085997.1, forward strand.
ATATACGGTGTATCACAAAAGTGAGTACACCCCTCACATTTCTGCAGATATTTAAGTATATCTTTTCATGGGACAACACTGACAAAATGTCACTTTGACACAATGAAAAGTAGTCTGTGTGCAGCTTATATAACAGTGTAAATTTATTCTTCCCTCAAAATAACTCAATATACAGCCATTAATGTCTAAACCACCGGCAACAAAAGTGAGTACACCCCTTAGTGAAAGTTCCTGAAGTGTCAATATTTTGTGTGGCCACCATTATTTCCCAGAACTGCCTTAACTCTCCTGGGCATGGAGTTTACCAGAGCTTCACAGGTTGCCACTGGAATGCTTTTCCACTCCTCCATGACGACATCATGGAGCTGGCGGATATTCGAGACTTTGCGCTCCTCCACCTTCCGCTTGAGGATGCCCCAAAGATGTTCTATTGGGTTTAGGTCTGGAGACATGCTTGGCCAGTCCATCACCTTTACCCTCAGCCTCTTCAATAAAGCAGTGGTCGTCTTAGAGGTGTGTTTGGGGTCATTATCATGCTGGAACACTGCCCTGCGACCCAGTTTCCGGAGGGAGGGGATCATGCTCTGCTTCAGTATTTCACAGTACATATTGGAGTTCATGCGTCCCTCAATGAAATGTAACTCCCCAACACCTGCTGCACTCATGCAGCCCCAGACCATGGCATTCCCACCACCATGCTTGACTGTAGGCATGACACACTTATCTTTGTACTCCTCACCTGATTGCCGCCACACATGCTTGAGAACATCTGAACCAAACAAATTAATCTTGGTCTCATCAGACCATAGGACATGGTTCCAGTAATCCATGTCCTTTGTTGACATGTCTTCAGCAAACTGTTTGCGGGCTTTCTTGTGTAGAGACTTCAGAAGAGGCTTCCTTCTGGGGTGACAGCCATGCAGACCAATTTGATGTAGTGTGCGGCGTATGGTCTGAGCACTGACAGGCTGACCCCCCACCTTTTCAATCTCTGCAGCAATGCTGACAGCACTCCTGCGCCTATCTTTCAAAGACAGCAGTTGGATGTCACGTGCACTCAGCTACTTTGGACGACAAACGCGAGGTCTGTTCTGAGTGGACCCTGCTCTTTTAAAACGCTGGATGATCTTGGCCACTGTGCTGCAGCTCAGTTTCAGGGTGTTGGCAATCTTCTTGTAGCCTTGGCCATCTTCATGTAGCGCAACAATTCGTCTTTTAAGATCCTCAGAGAGTTCTTTGCCATGAGGTGCCATGTTGGAACTTTCAGTGACCAGTATGAGAGAGTGTGAGAGCTGTACTACTAAATTGAACACACCTGCTCCCTATGCACACCTGAGACCTAGTAACACTAACAAATCACATGACATTTTGGAGGGAAAATGACAAGCAGTGCTCAATTTGGACATTTAGGGGTGTAGTCTCTTAGGGGTGTACTCACTTTTGTTGCCGGTGGTTTAGACATTAATGGCTGTATATTGAGTTATTTTGAGGGAAGAATAAATTTACACTGTTATATAAGCTGCACACACTGTCAGTGTTGTCCCATGAAAAGATATACTTAAATATTTGCAGAAATGTGAGGGGTGTACTCACTTTTGTGATACACTGTATATATATATGTTAAATAAAATTAATTTATTTAAATAAATAACTAAAATTTATTATACAAAAATAAATAAACAATAAACTAAATGAATAAAGTAAATAAATAAATAATATTTATATAAAAATAACTTATACCACACAAAAATATAAATACAGTATATTAATATAAACACTAATAAATATAGTAAATAAACAAATAAATATATATAAATAAATACAATTTCTAACACAAAAATTAAATAATGAAGTAAATGAATATAGTAAATAAATAAATAAAACTTATGTAATAAATAAATAAATAAAATTCATAACAAAAATAACAAATATTAATATAAACAAAAATAAATTTAGTAAATAAATACATTAAATGTAATAAATAAATAAATAAATAAAATGTATGTAATGAATGAATAAATACAATTTATGACACCAAAATATATAACATATGATATAAGTTTAAAATATATCAAAATAATGTAAAGAACCCAAGATAGAGCCACGTCAATTACATCATTTGTGAACTTTTTCTCACTTTTTTTTTTTTTTTTTTACCCTCTCTGCCACTTTTTGCTGTCTGGGGAGTGGTAGCTTAGTGGTTACGGTACTGGACTACTAATCAGAAGGTCGCTGCTTCAAGCCCCACCGATCGCTCTAACCCCGAATTGCTCTGATTGTCTTCTGTTGTAAGTTTGGATAAATGTCATGAACATCTTTCATTTTCCTTTTGTTGTATCCATCTTCTTTTAATTGCACACCAGAAACATGGCTGATCATTAGCATTTATTCAAATGGGTTAGACTTAGCAGTCTGATCATCATATATGTCACTTTTATGAGAAAAGCACTAACACCATCATCAAATGCCAGCTGGTCATGTCTGATTGTCATCCATCCATCCATCCATCTATCTATTTATATACTACCGTGTGACACAATCTCACCCAGTTCTCTTTCCGCAGGTGGTTCAGCTCGAGGAGCTCCTGGCTGTTCGACACTCTGTGTTTGTGGTCGGCAACGCCGGCACAGGCAAGTCCCAGGTCCTCAAGTCCCTCTACAAGACCTACCAGAACATGAAGCGCAGGCCTGTCTGGGCCGACCTCAATCCCAAAGCTGTCACCAACGACGAACTGTTCGGCATCATCAACCCAGCCACCAGGGAGTGGAAAGACGGTAAGGATTCAGCTCAGGCTTCTGCTCTCCCGCCTTTTTTTTATTGACCATCGTTTTAAAGAACGGCACTGAAAATAGGATTTCATTTCAGGTCTGTTTTCTAATATCATGCGCGAGTTGGCCAACGTCAGCCACACCGGGCCCAAGTGGATTGTTCTGGACGGTGATATCGATCCAATGTGGATCGAGTCTTTGAACACTGTAATGGACGATAACAAGGTACAGCACGGAGCCTTGATGCTTCACCTCAGTAATGAGAAGATTAAATGTTAGATGTAGAAGCACAATCATTTTGCAGTAATATAAATTAATGGAGGTTGCCAGATAGTTTAAATGATCCAGTATTTTCAGAACTAATCTATCACCATGTGCAGAGTATAAATTATTAGGTCAAATACGCATTTATTTTTATTTTATTTATTTTATTTTTACATAAAAAGGCAAATAAGTGAAGTCCAGTGCAGTTCTGCAGTTTATTTATTTATTTTATTTATCTATTTATTTATTTTATTCATTTATTTATCTATGTATTTATCTATTTATTTATTTATCTATTTATTTATTTATTTGCTTCAAAAAAGCACTTAAATTTTTGCAAGGATTTTTTATTTATTTACTTTTTAAATTAAATAAAATTTAATTTATTGTTTGTTTGTTTTTTAAACATTGAAACCTCAAAATATTTTGTAGCCTTATTTATCTGTTTTATTTATT